>NW_026968095.1:0-128989 GCF_028390025.1 Pseudophryne corroboree | reverse complement strand
TATGAGGCTGGTGACTGTCTATGTGACGATACTCTCCTATATCAGACAGGTGACGCTGGTCCCGGAGGAGGGGGGTGTATTGGGGTAACTGGGGGTACAGGTGTGCACTGTATGAGGTGGTGACTGTCTATGTGACGATACTCTCCTATATCAGACAGGTGACGCTGGTCCCGGAGGAGGGGGGTGTATTGGGGTAACTGGGGGTACAGGTGTGCAGTGTATGAGGAGGTGACTGTCTATGTGACGATACTCTCCTATATCAGACAGGTGACGCTGGTCCCGGAGGAGGGGGTGTATTGGGGTAACTGGGGGTACAGGTGTGCACTGTATGAGGTGGTGACTGTCTATGTGATGATACTCTCCTATATCAGACAGGTGACGCTGGTGCCTGAGGAGGGGGGTGTATTGGGGTAACTGGGGGTACAGGTGTGCAGTGTATGAGGTGGTGACTGTCTATGTGATGATACTCTCCTATATCAGACAGGTGACGCTGGTCCCGGAGGAGGGGGTGTATTGGGGTAACTGGGGGTACAGGTGAGCACTGTATGAGGTGGTGACTGTCTATGTGACGATACTCTCCTATATCAGACAGGTGACGCTGGTCCCGGAGGAGGGGGTGTATTGGGGTAACTGGGGGTACAGGTGAGCACTGTATGAGGTGGTGACTGTCTATGTGACGATACTCTCCTATATCAGACAGGTGACGCTGGTCCCGGAGGAGGGGGTGTATTGGGGTAACTGGGGGTACAGGTGTGCAGTGTATGAGGTGGTGACTGTCTATGTGACGATACTCTCCTATATCAGACAGGTGACGCTGGTCCCGGAGGAGGGGGTGTATTGGGGTAACTGGGGGTACAGGTGTGCAGTGTATGAGCTGGTGACTGTCTATGTGACGATACTCTCCTATATCAGACAGGTGCCGCTGGTGCCGGAGGAGGGGTGTATTGGGGTAACTGGGGGTACAGGTGTGCACTGTATGAGGTGGTGACTGTCTATGTGACGATACTCTCCTATATCAGACAGGTGACGCTGGTCCCGGAGGAGGGGGTGTATTGGGGTAACTGGGGGTACAGGTGAGCACTGTATGAGGTGGTGACTGTCTATGTGACGATACTCTCCTATATCAGACAGGTGACGCTGGTCCCGGAGGAGGGGGTGTATTGGGGTAACTGGGGGTACAGGTGTGCAGTGTATGAGGTGGTGACTGTCTATGTGACGATACTCTCCTATATCAGACAGGTGACGCTGGTCCCGGAGGAGGCAGAGGACATGTGGCACACGTATAACCTGCTTCAAGTGGGCGATAGTCTGCAGGCTTCAACTATCAGGTCAGTGTCCGCAGCGATGGGGCCTATTCCCTACACTTCAGCAAATACTCATCCGAACCCCACAACCAGCGCAAACAGCGTGTCGTATAATATTATATAGGATAGAGGTTGTGTAGCCCTGTGTACCGGGCTAGGCGTTATGTACCGGGGGATAGGCCCTGTGTACCGGGGGATAGGCCCTGTGTACCGGGGGATAGGCCCTGTGTACCGGGGGATAGGCCCTGTGTACCGGGGGATAGGCGTTATGTCCAGGGTTGGAAGTGATGTAAATGGGGATCCCACAGAAGACTGGTAAGCAAAACTTGCTAATAATGCCCTGGTAACATCCACACGGGGGAGGGGTGGGGGGGCTAATTAGTCCTTTAGAAACACCTTCCACTCTTCAGGGTGGCTGCTCAGTTCTTCAGAGTACCATAAGGTATATGGCAATAATTCTGTAAAAGAGGGAGGGAGAAGAACAAGCGCCTTATGGTGTAGTAAGTTCTTTCAGGGGCGTTACGACACACAGGAAATAATGGTTGCGTACCAGAGAATAACTTTGTTAAAGGCCTATCACAATCCACTTGTAAACAAAATAAAAATGTGAAAATACAATTCAATTTGGAATAGTCTTGTTCCCGAAGAAGCCTGGACGGGCGAAACGCGTTGAGAAAGACCTGAACAAGACTGTTACCTGATTGCCAAGCTTTATTTCCAAATTGAATTGTATTTTCACATTTTTATTTTGTTTACACTTTTTACTTTATACTAAATAAATACTTTTAAATGGTAATATGACCTATACCACAAAGATCCTGGCATACGTGATCTTGAATATTTGGTAAAGACCCATGTGTTGTGCTTGATACCTATATAGATCTGGTACGCATACCCTTATGTGTGATGGGCCAATATTGGTAATCATTAATAGTGCACTGTGTGGCCATGTCTTTTTTTCCTGAATTGCAGATGGTGAGAAACAGCCTAAGTGGATTGTGATAGGCCTGTAACAAAGTTATTCTCTGGTACGCAACCATTATTTCCTGTGTGTCGTAACGCCCCTGAAAGAACTTACTACACCATAAGGCGCTTGTTCTTCTCCCTCCCATATATATATATATATATATATATATATATATATATATTTATAATACACACACACACAGTTGTGCTCATAAGTTTACATACCCTAGCAGAATTTGTGATTTTCTGGCCATTTGTCAGAGAATATGAATGATAACTCACACACTTTTCTTTCACTCATGGTTAGTGGTTGGGTGAAGCCATTTATTGTCAAACAACTGTGTTTTCTCTTTTTCTCTAACGTCCTAGTGGATGCTGGGGACTCCGTAAGGACCATGGGGAATAGACGGGCTCCGCAGGAGACAGGGCACTTTAAGAAAGAATTTGGATACTGGTGTGCACTGGCTCCTCCCTCTATGTCCCTCCTCCAGACCTCAGTTTTGAATCTGTGCCCGGACGAGCTGGGTGCTACTTAGTGAGCTCTCCTGAGCTTGCTAATAAGAAAGTATTTTGTTTTTTATTTTCAGGGAGCTCTGCTGGCAACAGACTCCCTGCATTGTGGGACTGAGGGGAGAGAAGCAGCCCTACTCTCTGAAGCTAGGTCCTGCTTCTTAGGCTACTGGACACCATTAGCGCCAATGGGATCGTACACAGGATCGCATCCTTGGTCGTCCGATCCCGGAGCCGCGCCGCCGTCCCCCTCGCAGAGCCGGAAGACAGAAGCCGGTGACAGAAGCAAGAAGACTTCGAAATCGGCGGCAGAAGACTCCTGTCTTCACTGAGGTAGCGCACAGCACTGCAGCTGTGCGCCATTGCTCCCACACTACACCCACATACTCCGGTCACTGTAAGGGTGCAGGGCGCAGGGGGGGGGGGCCCTGGGCAGCAATTAGGACCTCTTGGCAAAAGTACACATATATACAGTAGGGCACTGTATATATGTATGAGCCCCCGCCATAATAGTGTACAGAAACGCGGGACAGAAGCCCGCCGCTGAGGGGGCGGGGCTTCTTCCTCAGCACTCACCAGCGCCATTTTTTCTCCACAGCTCCGCTGAGAGGAAGCTCCCCAGTCTCTCCCCTGCAGAATCACGGTAGAAAGAGGGTAAAAAGAGAGGGGGGGCACATAAATTAGGCGCAAAAACATAATATACAGCAGCTACTGGGTTAACATTAAGTTACTGTGTAATTCCTGGGTTATATAGCGCTGGGGTGTGTGCTGGCATACTCTCTCTCTGTCTCTCCAAAAGGCCTTGTGGGGGTTCTGTCCTCAAATAGAGCATCCCCTGTGTGTGTGGTGTGTCGGTACGATTGTGTCGACATGTTTGACGAGGAAGGCTATGTGGAAGCAGAGCAGGTGCAGATGAATGTGGGGTCGCCGCCGACGGCGCCGACACCTGATTGGATGGATATGTGGAAGGTGTTAAATGATAATGTAAACTCCTTGCATAAAAGGTTGGATAAAGCTGAAGCCTTGGGACAGTCAGGGTCTCAACCCGTGCCTGATCCTATGTGGCAGAGGCCGTCAGGGTCTCAGAAGCGCCCACTATCCCAAATTGTTGACACAGATACCGACACGGATTCTGACTCCAGTGTCGATTACGATGATGCAAAGTTACAGCCTAAATTGGCTAAAGCCATCCGTTATATGATTATAGCAATGAAGGAGGTGTTGCACATCACAGGGGAAATCCCAGTCCCTGACAAGAGGGTTTATATGTATGGGGAAAAAAGGCAGGTGGTGACCTTTCCCCCTTCACATGAGCTAAATGAGTTGTGTGAAAAGGCTTGGGAATCTCCAGATAAAAAAACTGCAGATTTCCAAACGGATGCTTATGGCGTATCCTTTCCCGCCAACGGACAGGTTACGCTGGGAATCCTCCCCTAGGGTGGACAAAGCTCTAACCTCTTATCCAAGAGGGTAGCCCTGCCGTCACAGGATACGGCCACCCTAAAAGATGCTGCGGATAGGAAGCAAGAGGGTACCCTGAAGTCCATTTATACACATTCAGGTACCTTACTAAGGCCGGCAATTGCGTCGGCCTGGGTGTGTAGTGCTGTAGCAGCATGGACGGATACCTTATCTGAGGAACTTGATACCTTGGACAAGGATACTATATTGATGACCCTGGGGCATATAAAAGACGCTTTCCTATATATGAGAGATGCTCAAAGAGACATTAGCCTACTGGGCTCTAGAATAAATGCAATGTCGATTTCTGCCAGACTGGTCCTGTGGACTCGGCAATGGACAGGCGATGCCGACTCAAAAAGGCACATGGAGGTTTTACCTTACAAGGGTGAGGAATTGTTTGGGGAGGGTCCCTCGGACCTGGTCTCCACAGCTACTGCTGGAAAGTCAAATTTTTTGCCATATGTTCCCTCACAACCTAAGAAAGCACCGTATTACCAAATGCAGTCCTTTCGTTCACAAAAAGGCAAGAAAGTCCGAGGTGCGTCCTTTCTTGCCAGAGGCAGGGGCAGAGGAAAGAAGCTGCACAACACAGCTAGTTCCCAGGAACAGAAGTCCTCCCCGGCTTCCACAAAATCCACCGCATGACGCTGGGGCTCCACAGGCGGAGCTAGGCCCGGTGGGGGCGCGTCTCCGAAATTTCAGCCACAAGTGGGTTCACTCCCAGGTGGATCCCTGGGCAATAGAGATTGTGTCTCAGGGATACAAGCTGGAATTCGAGGAGATGCCCCCTCACCGATACCTCAAATCGGCCCTGCCAGCTTCCCCCTTAGAGAGGGAAATAGTGTTAGCTGCAATTCACAAATTGTATCTTCAACAGGTGGTGGTCAAGGTTCCCCTCCTTCAACAAGGAAAGGGTTATTATTCGACCATGTTTGTGGTACCGAAACCGGACGGTTCGGTCAGACCCATATTGAATTTAAAATCACTGAACATATACCTGAAAAGGTTCAAGTTCAAGATGGAATCGCTCAGAGCGGTCATCGCAAGCCTGGAAGGGGGGGATTTTATGGTGTCTCTGGACATAAAGGATGCATACCTTCATGTCACCATTTATCCACCTCATCAGGCGTACCTCAGATTTGTGGTACAGGATTGTCATTACCAATTCCAGACGTTGCCGTTTGGTCTCTCCACGGCACCGAGAATATTTACCAAGGTAATGGCGGAAATGATTGTGCTCCTGCGAAAGCAAGGGGTCACAATTATCCCATACTTGGACGATCTCCTCATAAAGGCGAGGTCCAGAGAGCAGTTGCTGATCAGCGTAGCACGCTCTCGGGAAGTGTTACAACAGCACGGCTGGATTCTAAATATTCCAAAGTCGCAGTTGATTCCTACGACTCGTCTGCCCTTCCTGGGCATGATTCTGGACACAGACCAGAAGAGGGTTTATCTCCCGATGGAGCCTGCTCAGGAGCTCATGACACTGGTCAGAGACCTATTAAAACCAAAACAGGTGTCGGTGCATCACTGCGCGCGAGTCCTGGGAAAGATGGTGGCATCATACGAGGCCATTCCCTTCGGCAGGTTCCATGCGAGGACCTTTCAATGGGATCTGTTGGACAAGTGGTCCGGATCACATCTTCAGATGCATCGGCTGATCACCCTATCCCCCAGGGCCAGGGTGTCTCTCCTGTGGTGGCTGCAGAGTGCTCACCTTCTTGAGGGCCGCAGATTCGGCATTCAGGACTGGGTCCTGGTGACCACGGATGCAAGCCTCCGAGGGTGGGGGGGCAGTCACACAGGGAAGAAATTTCCAAGGTCTGTGGTCAAGTCAGGAGACTTGCCTTCACATCAATATCCTGGAACTAAGGGCCATATGCAACGCCCTACGTCAAGCGGAGACCCTGCTTCGCGACCAATCGGTTCTGATTCAGTCAGACAACATCACCGCAGTGGCTCATGTAAACCGCCAAGGCGGCACAAGGAGCAGGGTGGCGATGGTAGAAGCCACCAGAATTCTTCGCTGGGCGGAGAATCACGTAAGCGCACTGTTAGCAGTGTTCATTCCGGGTGTGTACAACTGGGAAGCAGACTTCCTCAGCAGGCACGACCTCCACCCGGGAGAGTGGGGACTTCATCAAGAAGTCTTCACGCAGATTGCAAGTCGGTGGGAACTGCCACAGGTGGACATGATGGTATCTCGCCTCAACAAAAAGCTACAGAGGTATTGCGCCAGGTCAAGAGACCCTCAGGCGATAGCTGTAGACGCACTAGTGACACCGTGGGTGTTCCAGTCGGTTTATGTATTTCCTCCTCTCCCTCTCATACCCAAGGTGCTGAGAATCATAAGAAAAAGAGGAGTGAGAACAATACTTATTGTTCCGGATTGGCCAAGAAGGACTTGGTATCCGGATCTGCAAGAAATGCTCACAGAGGACCCATGGCCCTGTCTGTTCCAAGACTTACCGCGGCTGCGTTTGACGGCATGGCGGTTGAACGCCGGATCCTAGCAGAAAAAGGCATTCCGGATGAGGTTATTCCTACGCTGATAAAGGCTAGGAAGGATGTGACGGCTAAACATTATCACCGTATATATGGCGCAATTATGTTGCTTGGTGTGAGGCCAGGAAGGCCCCTACGGAGGAATTCCAGCTGGGCCGTTTCCTTCACTTCCTACAGGCGGGAGTGACTTTGGGCCTAAAATTGGGTTCCATTAAGGTCCAGATTTCGGCCCTGTCTATTTTCTTTCAAAAAGAACTGGCTTCACTGCCTGAGGTTCAGACGTTTGTTAAAGGAGTGCTGCATATTCAGCCCCCTTTTGTGCCTCCAGTGCCACCTTGGGATCTTAACGTGGTGTTGAGTTTCCTGAAGTCACACTGGTTTGAGCCACTTAAAACCGTGGAGTTAAAATATCTCACGTGGAAGGTGGTCATGCTGTTAGCCTTGGCTTCAGCTAGGCGTGTGTCAGAATTAGCGGCTTTGTCACATAAAAGCCCCTATCTGGTTTTCCATATGGACAGGGCAGAATTGCGGACCCGTCCACAATTTCTGCCAAAAGTGGTGTCATCTTTTCATATGAACCAACCTATTGTGGTGCCTGTGGCTACTCGTGACTTGGAGGATTCCGAGTTACTAGATGTAGCCAGGGCTTTGAAGGTTTATGTAGCCAGAACGGCTAGAGTCAGGAAAACAGAATCTTTGTTTATCCTGTATGCTTCCAACAAGCTGGGTGCTCCTGCTTCAAAGCAAACTATTGCTCGCTGGATCTGTAACACGATTCAGCAGGCTCATTCTGCGGCTGGATTGCCGCTGCCAAAATCAGTAAAAGCCCACTCCACAAGGAAGGTGGGCTCTTCTTGGGCGGCTGCCCGAGGGGTCTCGGCATTACAGCTTTGCCGAGCAGCTACTTGGTCAGGTTCAAACACCTTTGCAAAGTTCTACAAGTTTGATACCCTGGCTGAGGAGGACCTTGTGTTTGCTCATTCGGTGCTGCAGAGTCATCCGCACTCTCCCGCCCGTTTGGGAGCTTTGGTATAATCCCCATGGTCCTTACGGAGTCCCCAGCATCCACTAGGACGTTAGAGAAAATAAGATTTTACTTACCGGTAAATCTATTTCTCGTAGTCCGTAGTGGATGCTGGGCGCCCGTCCCAAGTGCGGACTTCTTCTGCAATGCTTGTATATAGTTATTGATTAAATAAGGGTTATGTTATGGTTGCATCAGGGTTGATCTGATGCTCCGTTGTTGTTCATACTGTTAACTGGGTAAGTTTATCACAAGTTATACGGTGTGATTGGTGTGACTGGTATGAGTCTTGCCCTGGATTCCAAAATCCTTTCCTTGTACTGTCAGCTCTTCCGGGCACAGTTTCTCTAACTGAGGTCTGGAGGAGGGACATAGAGGGAGGAGCCAGAACACACCAGAATCCAAATTCTTTCTTAAAGTGCCCAGTCTCCTGCGGAACCCGTCTATTCCCCATGGTCCTTACGGAGTCCCCAGCATCCACTACGGACTACGAGAAATAGATTTACCGGTAAGTAAAATCTTATTTTAAATCATAATGACAACAGAAACTACCCAAATGACCCTGATCAAAAGTTTACATATCCCAGTTCTTAATACCGTGTATTGCCCCCTTTAACATCAATGACAGCTTGAAGTCTTTTGTAGTAGTTGTGGATGAGGCGCTTTATTTTCTCAGATGGTAAAGCTCCCATTCTTCTTGACAAAAAGCCTCCAGTTCCTGTAAATTCTTGGGCTGTCTTGCATGAACTGCACGTTTGAGATCTCCCCAGAGTGGCTCAATGATATTGAGGTCAGGAGACTGAGATGGCCACTCCAGAACCTTCACTTCATTCTGCTGTAGCCAATGACAGGTCGACTTGGCCTTGTGTTTTGGATCATTGTCATGTTGGAACGTCCAAGTACGTCCCATGCGCAGCTTCCGGGCTGATGAGTGCAAATTTTCCTCCAGTATTTTCTGAAAACATGCTGCATTCATCTTGCCATCATTTTGACCAAGTTTCCAGTTCCTTTGTAGCTCACACATCCCCAAAACATCAGCGATCCACCTCCGTGTTTCACAGTAGGGATGGTGTACCTTTCATCATAGGCCTTGTTGACTCTCCAAATGTAACGTTTATGGTTGTGGCCAAAAAGTTCAATTTTAGTCTCATCACTCCAAATGACTTTGTTCCAGAAGTTTTGAGGCTTGTCTCTGTGCTGTTTGGAGTATTGTAAGCGGGATGCTTTCTGGCATTTGCGTAGTAATGGCTTTCTTCTGGCGACTCGACCATGCAGCCCATTTTTCTTCAAATGCCTCCTTATTGTGCATCTTGAAACAACCACACCACTTTTTTTTTTTTTTTTTTTTAGAGAGTCCTGTATTTCAGCTGAAGTTATTTGTGGATTTTTCTTTGCATCCCGAACAATTTTCCTGGCAGTTGTGGCTGAAATTTTTGTTAGTCTGCCTGACCGTGATTTGGTTTCCACAGAATCCCTCATTTTCCAGTACTTAATTAGAGTTTGAACACTGCTGATTGGCATTCTCAATTGCTTGGATATCTTTTTATATCCCTTTCCTGTTTTATACAGTTCAATTACCTTTTCCCGCAGATCCGTTGACAATTCTTTTGCTTTCCCCATGACTCAGAATCCAGACATGTCAGTGCAGCACTGGATGAAAGATGCAAGGGTCTTTCAGGAGTCCAGAAACTCACTGACCTTTTATACACACACATTGATTACAAGCAAACAGATCGCAGGTGAGGATGGTTTACCTTTAGTAGCCATTCAAACCCGTTTGTGTCAACTTGTGTGCATGTTATCAGGCCAAAATGTCCAGGGTATGTAAACTTTTGATCAGGGTCATTTGGGTAGTTTCTGTTGTCATTATGATTTAAAAAGAGTAAACACAGTTGTTTGACAATAAATGGCTTCACCCAACCACTAACCATGAGTAAAAGAAAAGTTTGTGAGGTATCATTCATATTCCCTGACAAATGACCAGAAAATCACCAGCATATCAGAGATTGCTCCTGTAGATGTCACGGTTATGTACGATGGCTGGAGATGCTCCACGGGATTGAGTATCGGATACTCTGTTACAATAAAGGACCCACGAGATAATCTGAAGCAGAATAATCCCTCTGTGGAGCTCTCTCTGGTAGAACATTGTCTCATAGGTTTATGTAAAACATGACTTTTATTTTCTATCTTTATAACAGTAACTCAGGGCAGATATCACCAGTGCAGTGTGCATGATAAACATCATATTGTGGTAAATAAATGTAATGTATTACGCTCCAATGAGCACAGGCGGTGTTCTTCTATTAATTGCTTCAACTTGTAATCAGCGGCGTCTCCCCGCTCATTACCAGTGAGATGAATCCATATACTGTATGTAACCCCCAACGTGTCTTGCTGCACTTATTCCTCACGTTGTGGCTCTTATTACACAGAAGATAAATTAGCATACATCATGGCTGCAGTGCTGAGGAGATGTATATAAAACCCTATAATACCCATAAAACCCATAAAATCTATGTGAAAGTTTGTGATAGAGTAGGACTTGCGGTGAAATGGGGTCCCGTGGAGTGGGCCGCAAGCTTACATGCATTGTACAATTCATAAACCAAAACCCCATTGTTTATTTAGATGTAACATTAAAGCATTAAGGTGAATAAAGCTGCTTAGGAGAGTGCTGGGTTTTCTGTTTGGTATATTTGAGTTCGGTGGTCACAGCCCACCGCACCCCAACCCCTGGGAATGGTGAGTGCAGTGGTTCCTCGTGTTTGTGTGTGTGTGTATGTGTGTGTGTGTGTGTGTATATATATATATATATATATATATATATATATATATATATATATATATATAGTACACCACATCCGGATACCACATCCGGATACCAGTCTTCTCAGTGGGCGATTATCAGCATGCTGATCAGAGTAATAATTAGCAGATGTTAGCGTGATATGACATCAGATGGAAAACATGAATCAATAGCTCATTCTGGTACAGCGCCAGAAACCTTACACATCAGAATAACATTATGCACACATCAGTCTCAGGGGTGATTCACATCTGATCTTAGATATGCAAAATTTATCACATCTACGATCAGTGTCACAGACATGCGGAGGGACGCCAAGCACAGGGCTAGTCCACCCCGCCTGTCAGGGCGGGCCCCCCCCACACACGTACAAAAGCATCGCACGGTGCAATGCTTTTGCAGCTGGTGAGCAGCTCTCTGCTAGCGCAGCTCCTGCAGGCTGGCGGGCTGCTACCCACCGCGTCCTGGGTCGCTGCGTGTGACGCACGCATCGGCCCGCCCCCACAATGGTCCGGACACGCCTCCGTTGCCCGAACCGCACCCCATCAACGGCGTTCTAACCGCGTAATTCTGTTACAATGGGGCAGATGTATTAAGTCTGGAGTAGTGATAAAGCAGTGAAAAGTGCTGAGTGGCTGGTGATAATGCACCAGCCAATCATCTCAACTGTCAATTTACATATTGGAGCTGATTGGCCAGTGTGTTATCACCTTGTACTTATAAAAGGTACATCTGAATAGAAAAGAGACCGCGCTGGAAGTAAGCTTCCCCTTCTGCTGCCTCCGTCATCTCCGAGCGGACGGAGGTGAGAGCAGGACCGCAGACACAGGAGGAAAGTCCCACTTCCCGCTGCGGCGTTAGGCAGCCCTGATTACCATATGCATCGCAGGGATCAAATTCGCCGTTGAGGAGTGGGCAGCGAAGGTAGGTTATCTGACACTGTGAAAGTGGGAGATCGTATGCCGTCTGGACACAGCTTCCCCCTGCAGCAAGGAGCCAGTGCGTGAGCTGTAGAACGCGTTTCACCACGTGGGATTGATCACCAGTGAGCCCAGTATTTTATCTTCTGTGTAATAAGAGCCACAACGTGAGGAATAAGTGCAGCGAGACACGTTGGTGTTACATATATGGATTCATCTCACTGGTAATGAGCGGGGAGCTGGGGTGTGAGCTGTAGAATGCGTTTCACCACCTGGCTTGATCACTAGCGAGCCCCGTAATTTATCTTCTGTGTAATAAGAGCCACAACGTGAGGAATAAGTGCAGTGAGACACGTTGGTGTTACATATATGGATTCATCTCACTGGTAATGAGCGGGGAGCTGGGGTGTGAGCTGTAGAACGCGTTTCACCACCTGGGCTTGATCACTAGTGAGCCCCGTAATTTATCTTCTGTGTTATAAGAGCCACAACGTGAGGAATAAGTGCAGCGAGACACGTTGGTGTTGCATGCAGTATATGGATTCATCTCGCCGGTAATGAGCGGGGAGACCGCCGCTGATTACAAGTTGAAGCAATTAAATGAAACGAGAACGCCGCCTGTGCTCATTGGAGTGTAATATATTACATATATTTACCACAATACGATGTTTATTGCGCACACTGCACTGGTGATATGACACTGCACTGGTGATATGTGCCTTGATTTACTGTTAACTTTTATTCTTAAAAGGTATGTTTTAGAATAATCCTATGGGACAATGGTAGTCATTCAGAGTTGATAGCACGTAGCAACTTTTTGCTGCTCGTGTGATCATCTAGACGGTGATCTTCTATCCCGCTATCAATCTTCTTGTGATCGGTCCTGCGATCGTTTCTTCGGTCCTGGCGTCGTTGCCGGGCGACTGCCGTCACTGGGCAACGACGCGCGTGCACAATGCGGGCGCCGCGCAGCCGCAGTTTCAACTCGTTTGCACCGCATCGAAGAACCGCTGCGCGCGAACAGATCGGAATCACCCCCAGTGTTCTACCAGAGAGCGCTCCACGGAGGGATGTCGCTGCTCTGCAGAATCTCTTTATGGTAACTGTTGGTGCAGCTGGTTCTCCGCAGCGGAGTTGCAGAATCCAGTTACATTTACACGGATCTGGATTCTTCCTATTCTATACATATAGTGAGGACTTAGGGTAATTAGCTCGGTGTCTAGGTGATCAAACAGGATCCAGCTCAGCTTTCCAGGTAATAAATGGAATGGTGCTTTACTGTCGGCATGAATGGTACAACACAAGTGAGCAGGAAATAAGAAATGCCGTCATGCAGGACACTGACTCACCGTGGGCAGCTAATCTGCAATATACGTGGTTATCCTGGCTCCGGCCCTCTCACATTCAGGCTCTTCGGCCTGGCTTCTTCTCAGCAACACATAACTCAGTTCTGCTTCCTCGCTGGGAGAATCCTGACCACCTGGCCTGCTTCACTCTGACTGTACTGGAATCACATCTGTGTATTACACAGATGGTTGCGCTCAGTGGATAATTATATTATATCCCGCTCTTCTCCTCCAGGAAGGTGCAGACGGAGTCGGCCACAGGCAGCGTGGGCAGTAACCGTATCCGGACCACACTCACCATCTGCGTAGAGACTATCGACTTCGACTCCCAAGCCTGCCAGCTGCGCGTCAAAGGCATCAATATCCAGGAAAACCAGTACGTCAAGGTAACTGGGCCCCATCCTAGACCAGTGGTCTGCCGCTCTACTACTTCCTGTTCTCACTCTGTATCGCTCTGTCCACAGATGGGGGCTTATCACACTATAGAGCTGGAACCCAACCGCAAGTTCACGCTGGCCAAGAAACAGTGGGACAGTGTGGTGCTGGAACGCATAGGTGAGAAAGTCCCTACACCCCAATAACTCACCCCCTCCACCCAGACCAACACCCGAACCGGAAACAGCCGCCCCAACCAACACCCACGTTACAGGAAACGTCTACTCCATGCAACACCCACATTACGGGAATCTGCCACCTCATCCAACTCCCACATTACGGGAAACGACCCCCTCATCCAACTCCCACATTACGGGAAACGACCTTCTCATCCAACTCCCACATTACGGGAAACGACCCCCTCATCCAACTCCCACATTACGGGAAACGACCCCCTCATCCAACTCCCACATTACGGGAAACGACCCCCTCATCCAACTCCCACATTACGGGAAACGACCCCCTCATCCAACTCCCACATTACGGGAAACGACCCCCTCATCCAACTCCCACTTTACGGGAAACGACCCCCTCATCCAACTCCCACTTTACGGGAAACGACCCCCTCAACCAACGCCCACATTACGGGAAACGGCCCCCTCAACCAACACCCACATTACAGGAAACTGCCCCCCCATCCAACACCCACATTACAGGAAACTCCCCCCCCCCCCCCCCCCCCCCCCAACCAACACCCACATTACAGGAAACGTCTACTCCATGCAACACCCACATTACGGGAAACGGCCCCCTCATCCAACTCCCACATTACGGGAAACGACCTTCTCATCCAACTCCCACATTACGGGAAACGACCCCCTCATCCAACTCCCACATTACGGGAAACGACCCCCTCATCCAACTCCCACATTACGGGAAACGACCCCCTCATCCAACTCCCACTTTACGGGAAACGACCCCCTCAACCAACACCCACATTACGGGAAACGACCCCCTCAACCAACACCCACATTACGGGAAACGGCCCCCTCAACCAACACCCACATTACAGGAAACTGCCCCCCCATCCAACACCCACATTACAGGAAACTCCCCCCCCCCCCCCCCAACCAACACCCACATTACAGGAAACGTCTGCTCCATGCCACACACGCGTTACAGGAAACTGCCCCCCCAACCAACACCCACATTACAGGAAACGGCCGACCCAACCAACACCTACATTACAGGAAACTGCCCCCCCCCAACCAACATCCACATTACTGGAAACGGTCCCACCCAACCAACACACACATGACAGGAAACTGACCCCAACACCCACATTACAGGAAACGGCCCCCTTATCCAACACCCACGTCACAGGAAACGTCTACTCCCTGCAACACCCACATTACGGGAAACTGCCCCCTCAACCAACACCCACATTACAGGAAACAGCCCCCCTAACCTACACCCACATTACAGGAAACGCCCCCCAACCAACACCCACATTACAGGAAACGCCCCCTCCCCCAACCAACACCCACATTACAGAAAACGGACCCCCCCAACCAACACCCACATTACAGGAAACGGCCCCCCCATCCAACACCCACATTACAGGAAACGGGCCCCCCACAACCAACACCCACATTACAGGAAACGTCTGCTCCATGCAACACACGCGTTACAGGAAACGGCCCCTCCAACCAACACCCACATTACAGGAAACTGCCCCCCCAACCAACACCCACATTACAGGAAACTGCCCCCCCCCCCCAACCAACAACCACATTACAGGAAACTGCCCCCCCCCCCCAACCAACAACCACATTACAGGAAACTACCCCCCCCCCCAACCAACACCCACATTACAGGAAACGGCCCCCCCCATCCAACACCCACATTACAGGAAACTGCCCTCCCCCATCCAACACCCACATTACAGGAAACGCCCCCCCCATCTAACACCCACATTACAGGAAACGGCCGCCTCATCCAACCCCCACTTTACAGGAAACGGCCGCCCCATCCAACACCCACATTACAGGAAACGGGCGCCCCAATCAACACCCACATTACAGGAAACGGGCGCCCCAACCAACACCCACATTACAGGAAACGGCCGCCCCAACCAACACCCACATTACACCAAACGGCCCCCCCAACCAACACCCACATTACAGGAAACTGCCCCCCCAACCAACACCCACATTATAGGAAACGGCCGCCCCAACCAACACCCCCATTACAGGAAACGTCTGCTCTATGCAACACACACATTACAGGAAACGGCCGTCCCATCCAACACCTACATTACAGGAAACTGCCCCACCCCAACCAACACCAACATTACAGGAAACGGGCCCCCCCTCCCATCCAACACACACATTACAGGAAACGGCCGCCCCAACACACACATTACAGGAAACGGCCGCCCCAACACACACATTACAGGAAACACCCCCACCCCAACCAACACCCACATTACAGGAAACGCCCCCCCATCCAACACCCACATTACAGGAAACGGCCGCCCCAACCAACACCCACATTACAGGAAACGGCCGTTCCATCCAACACCCACATTACAGGAAACGGCCGCTCCATCCAACACCCACATTACAGGAAACGGCCGCTCCATCCAACACCCACATTACAGGAAACGGATGCTCCATCCAACACCCACATTACAGGAAACGGGCGCCCCAATCAACACCCACATTACAGGAAACGGCCCCCCCAACCATCACCCACATTACAGGAAACGCCCCCACCCCAACCAACACCCACATTACAGGAAATGGCCCCCCTCCCATCCAACACACACATTACAGGAAACCCCCCCCAACCAACACCCACATTACAGGAAACTGCCCCCCCAACCAACACCCACATTATAGGAAACGGCCGCCCCAACCAACACCCACATTACAGGAAACGGGCGCCCCAATCAACACCCACATTACAGGAAACGGGCGCCCCAACCAACACCCACATTACAGGAAACGGGCGCCCCAATCAACACCCACATTACAGGAAACGGATGCTCCATCCAACCCCCACATTACAGGAAACGGCCGCCCCATCCAACACCCACATTACAGGAAACGGGCGCCCCAATCAACACCCACATTACAGGAAACGGGCGCCCCAACCAACACCCACATTACAGGAAACGGCCGCCCCAACCAACACCCACATTACAGGAAACGGCCGCCCCAACCAACACCCACATTACACCAAACGGCCCCCCCAACCAACACCCACATTACAGGAAACTGCCCCCCCAACCAACACCCACATTATAGGAAACGGCCGCCCCAACCAACACTCACATTACAGGAAACGTCTGCTCTATGCAACACACACATTACAGGAAACGGCCGTCCCATCCAACACCCACATTACAGGAAACGGCCCCACCCCAACCAACACCAACATTACAGGAAACGGGCCCCCCCTCCCATCCAACACACACATTACAGGAAACGGCCGCCCCAACACACACATTACAGGAAACACCCCCACCCCAACCAACACCCACATTACAGGAAACGCCCCCCCATCCAACACCCACATTACAGGAAACGGCCGCCCCAACCAACACCCACATTACAGGAAACGGCCGTTCCATCCAACACCCACATTACAGGAAACGGCCGTTCCATCCAACACCCACATTACAGGAAACGGCCGCTCCATCCAACACCCACATTACAGGAAACGGCCGCTCCATCCAACACCCACATTACAGGAAACGGATGCTCCATCCAACACCCACATTACAGGAAACGGGCGCCCCAATCAACACCCACATTACAGGAAACGGCCCCCCCAACCATCACCCACATTACAGGAAACGCCCCCACCCCAACCAACACCCACATTACAGGAAATGGCCCCCCTCCCATCCAACACGCACATTACAGGAAACCCCCCCCCCCCCCCATCCAACACCCACATTACAGGAAACGGGCGTCCCAATCAACACCCACATTACAGGAAACGGCCGCTCCAACCAACACCCACATTACAGGAAACGGCCGCTCCAACCAACACCCACATTACAGGAAACGGCTGCCCCAACCAACACCCACATTACAGGAAAAGGCTCCCCCAACCAACACCCACATTACAGGAAACGGCCCCCCCAACCAACACCCACATTACACAGTCAGAAGCAGGTCTGTACAGCACGTAAAGGGCATTTACTAGCATGATGTCATAGACGCGACAAAAGACGTTAAAACAGACGCAGCAGCGTGCAGCCTAGAATTGGCCCCTAGGAGCGTTTCCATGCTCAACAGATACTGTCAGCCTCTCAGCACTCATTCGCCATCTGCAGTAACAGGACCTCTGTGATCCAGCGGTGAGGTCAGTCCCGTCAGATGACTATCATACATCAATAACTAATGGAAACCCTGTATTCTCTCCACCACAGAGCAAGCCTGTGATCCTGCGTTCAGCGCTGATGTGGCGGCAGTGATCATGCAGGAAGGACTTGCGCACATCTGTCTTGTCACACCTAGTATGACCCTTCACCGAGCTAAGATTGAGACGAACATTCCACGCAAGAGACAGGGCAGCTGCTCACAGCACGAGAAGGTGAGCCCCCTCTGTCCTTCACCCTCCCTGAGTATCAGCATCCCTCTGTCCTTCACCCTCCCTGAGTATCAGCGCCCCCTCTGTCCTTCACCCTCCCTGAGTATCAGCGCCCCCTCTGTCCTTCACCCTCCCTGAGTATCAGCATCCCTCTGTCCTTCACCCTCCCTGAGTATCAGCATCCCCTCTGTGTCCTTCACCCTCCCTGAGTATCAGTGCTACTCTGTCCTGCACCCTCCCTGAGTATCAGCGCCCCTCTGTCCTTCACCCTCCCTGAGTATCAGCGCCCCTCTGTCCTTCACCCTCCCTGAGTATCAGCGCCCCTCTGTCCTTCACCCTCCCTGAGTATCAGCGCCCCTCTGTCCTTCACCCTCCCTGAGCATCAGTGCTACTCTGTCCTTCACCCTCCCTGAGTATCAGCATCCCTCTGTCCTTCACCCTCCCTGAGTATCAGTGCTACTCTGTCCTTCACCCTCCCTGAGTATCAGTGCTACTCTGTCCTTCACCCTCCCTGAGTATCGGCGCCTCCTCTGTCCTTCACCCTCCCTGAGTATCGGCGCCTCCTCTGTCCTTCACCCTCCCTGAGTATCGGCGCCCCCTCTGTCCTTCACCCTCCCTGAGTATCGGCGCCCCCTCTGTCCTTCACCCTCCCTGAGTATCGGCGCCCCCTCTGTCCTTCACCCTCCCTGAGTATCAGCGCCCCTCTGTCCTTCACCCTCCCTGAGTATCAGCGCCCCTCTGTCCTTCACCCTCCCTGAGCATCAGTGCTACTCTGTCCTTCACCCTCCCTGAGTATCAGCATCCCTCTGTCCTTCACCCTCCCTGAGTATCAGTGCTACTCTGTCCTTCACCCTCCCTGAGTATCAGTGCTACTCTGTCCTTCACCCTCCCTGAGTATCGGCGCCTCCTCTGTCCTTCACCCTCCCTGAGTATCGGCGCCTCCTCTGTCCTTCACCCTCCCTGAGTATCGGCGCCCCCTCTGTCCTTCACCCTCCCTGAGTATCGGCGCCCCCTCTGTCCTTCACCCTCCCTGAGTATCGGCGCCCCCTCTGTCCTTCACCCTCCCTGAGTATCAGCGCCCCTCTGTCCGTCACCCTCCCTGAGTATCAGCGCCCCTCTGTCCTTCACCCTCCCTGAGTATCAGCGCCCCTCTGTCCGTCACCCTCCCTGAGTATCGGCGCCCCCTCTTTCCTTCACCCTCCCTGAGTATCAGCATCCCTCTGTCCTTCACCCTCCCTGAGTATCAGTGCTACTCTGTCCTGCACCCTCCCTGAGTATCAGCGCCCCCTCTGTCCTTCACCCTCCCTGAGTATCAGCATCCCTCTGTCCTTCACCCTCCCTGAGTATCAGCATCCCCTCTGTGTCCTTCACCCTCCCTGAGTATCAGTGCTACTCTGTCCTGCACCCTCCCTGAGTATCAGCGCCCCTCTGTCCTTCACCCTCCCTGAGTATCAGCGCCCCTCTGTCCTTCACCCTCCCTGAGTATCAGCGCCCCTCTGTCCTTCACCCTCCCTGAGTATCAGCGCCCCTCTGTCCTTCACCCTCCCTGAGCATCAGTGCTACTCTGTCCTTCACCCTCCCTGAGTATCAGCATCCCTCTGTCCTTCACCCTCCCTGAGTATCAGTGCTACTCTGTCCTTCACCCTCCCTGAGTATCAGTGCTACTCTGTCCTTCACCCTCCCTGAGTATCGGCGCCTCCTCTGTCCTTCACCCTCCCTGAGTATCGGCGCCTCCTCTGTCCTTCACCCTCCCTGAGTATCGGCGCCCCCTCTGTCCTTCACCCTCCCTGAGTATCGGCGCCCCCTCTGTCCTTCACCCTCCCTGAGTATCGGCGCCCCCTCTGTCCTTCACCCTCCCTGAGTATCAGCGCCCCTCTGTCCTTCACCCTCCCTGAGTATCAGCGCCCCTCTGTCCTTCACCCTCCCTGAGCATCAGTGCTACTCTGTCCTTCACCCTCCCTGAGTATCAGCATCCCTCTGTCCTTCACCCTCCCTGAGTATCAGTGCTACTCTGTCCTTCACCCTCCCTGAGTATCAGTGCTACTCTGTCCTTCACCCTCCCTGAGTATCGGCGCCTCCTCTGTCCTTCACCCTCCCTGAGTATCGGCGCCTCCTCTGTCCTTCACCCTCCCTGAGTATCGGCGCCTCCTCTGTCCTTCACCCTCCCTGAGTATCGGCGCCCCCTCTGTCCTTCACCCTCCCTGAGTATCGGCGCCCCCTCTGTCCTTCACCCTCCCTGAGTATCGGCGCCCCCTCTGTCCTTCACCCTCCCTGAGTATCAGCGCCCCTCTGTCCGTCACCCTCCCTGAGTATCAGCGCCCCTCTGTCCTTCACCCTCCCTGAGTATCAGCGCCCCTCTGTCCGTCACCCTCCCTGAGTATCGGCGCCCCCTCTATCCTTCACCCTCCCTGAGTATCGGCGCCCCCTCTATCCTTCACCCTCCCTGAGTATCAGCGCCCCTCTGTCCCTCACCCTCCCTGAGTATCGGCGCCTCCTCTGTCCTTCACCCTCCCTGAGTATCAGCGCCCCTCTGTCCTTCACCCTCCCTGAGTATCGGCGCCTCCTCTGTCCTTCACCCTCCCTGAGTATCGGCGCCTCCTCTGTCCTTCACCCTCCCTGAGTATCGGCGCCTCCTCTGTCCTTCACCCTCCCTGAGTATCGGCGCCCCCTCTGTCCTTCACCCTCCCTGAGTATCAGCGCCCCTCTGTCCTTCACCCTCCCTGAGTATCGGCGCCCCCTCTGTCCTTCACCCTCCCTGAGTATCAGCGCCCCTCTGTCCCTCACCCTCCCTGAGTATCAGCGCCCCTCTGTCCCGCACCCTCCCTGAGTATCAGCGCCCCTTCTGTCCTTCATCATCCCTGAGTATCAGCCCCCCTCTGTTATTCACACTCGCTGGGTGACAACACAGCGAGCATCCCACGCATTTCCTTCTCTCATACCCCTTCTGTCCTCCTTCCTCTTCCAGTAATCATTTCCTGAGCCTCCACTTATATATAATGCTGTAATATTCTATATGGGGTCCTCTCTGCATGGACAGATAGCATTGCACCATACTGCCCCCTTTTGTCTCTTTCCTTTGCCAGATTCTCTCCCCACGCTGACCCCTGCTGCCGTCTGCCCTACGCTGACCCCTGCCGCCGCCTGCCCTACGCTGACCCCTGCCGCCGCCTGCCCTACGCTGACCCCTGCCGCCGCCTGCCCCACGCTGACCTCTGCCGCCGCCTGCCCCACGCTGATTACCTCTCTATCTCTTGTAGGCCCTGGTGAAGTTCTATGAGCAGGTCATGCAGGGAATCATCCGTCACATCAACTTTGAAGGTGCCTGTTCCCAGCAAATCTCCTCCTGTATTAGTGTCTGTCTCTTGTCCAGTCTAGCTATTTACCCCCTGTGTATCTTCTCTCCCGGCCGGGGGCCCAGTGGTGAAAGTGGTGTTAGTGGCCTCCCCAGGATTCGTGCGGGAGCAGTTTTGTGAGTTTCTTTTCCTCCAAGCTGTAAAACAAGACTTAAAGACTCTCCTGGAAAACCGAGGCAAATTCATCCAAGTCCACAGTTCGTCCGGGCACAAATACTCGCTGACAGGTACGGTGGACCTCCGATCTCCCCCCTATGGGGGTTACTGGGGTGTTAGTATGTAGTACACATTTGCTGCTCACCTGTAGTTCTGTTTCCATATGCCCCAGCGGTGTCATTATACAGGAGGCAAGAGGCGTGTGGATGGTATGTCATTATTTCTGTCTCTTACAGAAGTTCTGTGTGATCCGGCCGTCACCGCCCGCCTGGCAGATACGAAGGTCAGTGTGTCCTCAATGCCATCCTCCTGCGTGGTGTCTCTGTGCCATCCTCCTGCGTGGTGTCTCTGTGCCATCCTCCTGCGTGCTGTCTCTGTGCCGTCCTCCTGCGTGGTGTCTCTGTGCCATCCTCCTGCGTGGTGTCTCTGTGCCATCCTCCTGCGTGGTGTCTCTGTGCCATCCTCCTGCGTGGTGTCTGTGTGCCATCCTCCTGCGTGGTGTCTCTGTGCCATCCTCCTGCGTGGTGTCTCTGTGCCATCCTCCTGCGTGGTGTCTCTGTGCCATCCTCCTGCGTGGTGTCCTCATTGCCGTCCTTCTGCGTGGCGTCTCTGTGCCGTCCTCCTGCGTGGCGTCTCTGTGCCGTCCTCCTGCGTGGCGTCTCTGTGCCGTCCTCCTGCGTGCTGTCTCTGTGCCATCCTCCTGCGTGCTGTCTCTGTGCCATCCTCCTGCGTGCTGTCTCTGTGCCATCCTCCTGCGTGCTGTCTCTGTGCCATCCTCCTGCGTGCTGTCTCTGTGCCATCCTCCTGCGTGCTGTCTCTGTGCCATCCTCCTGCGTGCTGTCTCTGTGCCGTCCTCCTGCGTGGTGTCTCTGTGCCATCCTCCTGCGTGGTGTCTCTGTGCCATCCTCCTGCGTGGTGTCTCTGTGCCATCCTCCTGCGTGGTGTCTCTGTGCCATCCTCCTGCGTGGTGTCTGTGTGCCATCCTCCTGCGTGGTGTCTCTGTGCCATCCTCCTGCGTGGTGTCCTCATTGCCATCCTTCTGCGTGGCGTCTCTGTGCCGTCCTCCTGCGTGGCGTGTCTGTGCCGTCCTCCTGCGTGGCGTCTCTGTGCCGTCCTCCTGCGTGGCGTCTCTGTGCCGTCCTCCTGCGTGGCGTCTCTGTGCCGTCCTCCTGCGTGGCGTCTCTGTGCCGTCCTCCTGCGTGGCGTCTCTGTGCCGTCCTCCTGCGTGGCGTCTCTGTGCCGTCCTCCTGCGTGGCGTCTCTGTGCCGTCCTCCTGCGTGGCGTCTCTGTGCCGTCCTCCTGCGTGGCGTCTCTGTGCCGTCCTCCTGCGTGGCGTCTCTGTGCCGTCCTCCTGCGTGGCGTCTCTGTGCCGTCCTCCTGCGTGGCGTCTCTGTGCCGTCCTCCTGCGTGGCGTCTCTGTGCCGTCCTCCTGCGTGGCGTCTCTGTGCCGTCCTCCTGCGTGGCGTCTCTGTGCCGTCCTCCTGCGTGGCGTCTCTGTGCCATTCTCCTGCGTGGCGTCTCTGTGCCACCACTGACTCTAATCTATGTCCTCTTTCTAGGCTGCTGCTGAAATAAAAGCGCTGGGAGACTTTTACAAAATGCTGCAACATGAACCAGACCGAGCGTCCTATGGGTTAGTGCCCTTATTCTCTGATCCCCAATGCCTCCTACCTCGCTGTATGCGCCCTGTCCCAGTACAGCAGTCCTCTCCCTGTACACCTCCTCCTCTTCTACTCCCTGTCTGTCCCCCCTCTCTCTCTTTCTCCCTCTCCCTCTCTCTCTACACCTCCTCTTCTACCGCTCCCCGTCTGTCCTCTCTCCCTGTACATCACCTCCTCCTCTTCTGCTCCCTGTCTCTGTCCTCTTTCTCTCTCCCTCTGCACCTCCTCTTCTTCTGCTCCCCGTCTCTGTTCTCTCTCTCTCTCTCTCTCTCTCTCTCTCTCCATGTACATCTCCTCCTCTTCTGCTCCCCGTCTTTGTCCCGTCTTCTCTCTCTCTCTCTCTCTCTCTCTCTCTCCATGTGCACCTCCTCTTCTACCGCTCCCCGTCTCTGTTCTCTTTCTACTTGTACACCACCTCCTCTTCTGCTCCCCGACTCTGTCCTCTCTCTCTCCCTGTACACCTCCTCTTCTTCTGCTCCCTGTCTCTGTCCTCTCTCTCCCTGTGCACCTCCTCTTCTACCACTCCCCGTCTCTGTCCTCTCTCCCCCTGTGCACCTCCTCTTCTACCACTCCCCGTCTCTGTCCTCTCTCCCCCTGTGCACCTCCTCTTCTACCACTCCCCGTCTCTGTCCTCTCTCTCCCTGTACACCTCCTCTTCTACCACTCCCCGTCTCTGTCCTCTCTCCCCCTGTGCACCTCCTCTTCTACCACTCCCCGTCTCTGTCCTCTCTCTCCCTGTACACCTCCTCTTCCTCTGGTCCCCTTCTCTGTCCTCTCTCTCTGTGCACATCTTCTTCTACAGCTCTTTGGGCCTAATTCAAACCTGATCGTAGCCGTGCAAAATTTCTCCAGCATCCATAAGGGATACTGGGGTCTTAGTACGATGGGGTATAGGCGGGGTCCAAAGGAGCCAGTGCACTTTAGATTTCTTCAGCTGGGTGTGCTGGCTCCTCCCCTCTATGCCCCTCCCACAGGCAGTTTAGAAAATGTGCCCTCAGGAGAGGATGCACAATCTGCAGCTCCAGAGAGATTTCTTCAGTTTATTTTAAAACTTTGTTATTTTCGGTATGCTGTTTGGGCAACAGTATACCTGCACCGTGGGCGTTAGCGGGGAAGGGGCAGTTACCGGTCTCTTCAGGCATCAGAGCCGCTACCCCCGCTGCAGGACCACCGTCCTGAGAGGTTGTTGTACAGCGGGGCACTGTGCCTTAGCTGTCGCAATTGCAGCACGCCGCACACCCCTAACAGATGCCTAAAGGTGGGAAGAATGGTGAGTCCAATCCGGGGGCCAGGCTAAGGGGGTCCCCCGGTTCTTGGTGAGGCGTAAACGCAGGGGCGGCATACGGAACCCTCCCTGTGGGGATCTGCTATAGCCCCCTGCGTACACTGGCCAGCGGTAGTGAAAACAGGTATCTTTACTTAGTTTTACACTCTGTGGGAGACATTGCCAGTATAAATAACTATATAGCGCCGGTGCCATTACAGGGGGCGGAGCTTCCTTCAGAGCGGGACCAGCGGCGTTTTGGCTCCTTCCTCTGCTTACAGCTGCAGCAGCAGGCCCACACAGTTCCTCCAGACACTCAGGCTACGCAGTAAAACTGGTACAGGGGTGTAGCCAAGGGGTAGAGTTGCTATTGTACACAGTCTGTGTCCTGAAAAGGACAAAAACTCCAGTGTTGCACCGTGATATAACAGCTTGCAGTCTCACTGGGGCTGATTAGCTTGGGTGTGCTGTTCCCTTCTCTCTGTCTCCCTCTCACATACAGTAAGGGCAGGCTTGCTATTGTATTACTTGTCTGTGTGTATGTGTATATAAGTGTTGATTACTGTAAACATGGTAAAACACCAATTATGTAGTGTATGTCGCACCAGATTCTCTCCCTCTACATATGGTTCCATATCATGTGAACAATGCAGCCAGTCCTCACAACTCAGTGAGGGGGCTGGGGGGGAGGGTCAAGAGCCTTCCTCGCTAGGTGCTATAAAATCAATGATGTCAAACATGTCATCTCAGCTTACCACTAATACTCAAAAGACTTAACATCTGCAGCAGGCTGTTGCAGACCTAGCTGCAAGGGCAAATGTTCAACAACCCCCCACCCCCCTCTAGATCATGGCCACTAAACCGTGGGTTACGTGCTTTACTCTCTGATTCAGCTAAGGAGATACAGGAGGAGGGGAGGAATTGGATCCTGTTATTGGGGATTCCTCTTCTGTTCTGGGTATTGAGCACTTCATTCTAGCTATTCGGGACGTGTTAAAACTCCCTCTAGAGGACGCTGCAGCACAGGAGTCATTTTTCTTAACACAGAACAAACCCAGTGTCACTTTCCCTGAATTTGCAGAGCTGGATGACCTGTTTAAGTTAGCCTGGAAAAATCCAGATAAGAACTACCAAGTGACAAAACGATTTTTGCACACTTTCCCATTTGCTCCTGAAGGCAGGAAAATCTGTGAAGAACCCCGGCTGTTGACGTATCAGTCTCTCGCTTATCTAAAAAGGTGGTACTGCCAGCTCCGGGCTCCTTTACCATAAAGGAGCCTGGGGATAGGGAGATAGAGACTACACTGAAGTTTATTTACATAGCGGCTGGTGTATCACAAAGACCGGTCATAGCGTGTTGCTGGATGACGCATGCCATTTATACATGGGCGACTCAGATTCAAGAGGGCCTTGCGGGGGATATGCCCCTGGTCACTACGGTGACTCCTAAAACACATTCAAGACACTGCACGCATCCTGTGTGACTCTCTCAAGGAGATAGGCAATATTAATGCTAGGACCACTGCTATGGCAGTGGCGGCACGCAGAACTTTGTGGTTACGTCAGTGGATAGCGGATGCAGAGTCCGAGAGCAGTGTACAGTCTTTCTTCCTTTTTCAGGGGGATTGGCTCTTTGGATACGTGGATTTCTAAAGTTACTGCGGGGAAATCCACGTTTCTCTTCTCTGGGGCCCCGCCGGCTAGTCGTTCCTACCCCAGGCCGCCTACCCTGTCCTTTCGGTTTAACAGATTTAGATCTAGGGCCAGAGGTGCCTCCAATGCAGCTAGAGGCACCAGAGGTAAGACAAGAAAACCAGCAACCGCAGGTTCTCAGGAACAGGGCACCAGTTTCTCTTACGTCCTAGAGGATGCTGGGGACTCCAAAAGGACCATGGGGTATAGACGGGATCCGCAGGAGACATGGGCACACTAAAAGACTTTGACTGGGTGTGAACTGGCTCCTCCCTCTGCCCCTCCTCCAGACCTCAGTTAGATTCTGTGCCCAGAGAGACTGGTCACACACAGGGGAGCTCTCCTGAGTTTCTCTAAAAGACTTTGTTAGGTTTTTTATTTTCAGGGAGACCTGCTGGCTACAGGCTCCCTGCATCGTGGGAGTAAGGGGAGAGAAGTCAGACCTACTTCTTCTTAGTTCAAAGGCTCTGCTTCTTAGGCTACTGGACACCATTAGCTCCAGAGGGTTCGATCACTTGGTACGCCTAGCTGCTTGTTCCACGAGCCGCGCCGTCACCCCCCCTCACAGAGCCAGAAGTAAGAAGCCGGGTGAGTATTAGAAAAACGGAAGACTTCAGTGACGGCAGAAGACTTCAGTAACGGAGGTACAGCACAGCGGTCGTGCTGCGCTCCAAGCTCCCACACACACACACCAACGGCACTCACACGGTGCAGGGCGCTGGGGGGAAGCGCCCTGGGCAGCAAGTTACTGAGGGTCTTTTCACTGGCAAAAGAGGCATATTCGGTGCCGTGTACGATACCCCCGCCAGTATAAAAAAAAAATATCTAATTTAAGCGGGACTACAGCGCGCTGGGAAGGGGCGGGGCTTAGCCGCACAGCTTACCAGCGCCATTTTATCTCTTCACAGCCGCTGCAGAGACGCTGGCCCGGACCTCCACTCTCCTTACAAGTACTGGGGAGCAAAACGGGGGGAGAGGGGGGGGCGGGCACAAGCAATTTGGTGCTATATATGTATATATAACTACAGCGCAGCCATCATATACTATTTATTTAGTAGTATGTGGGCTCTGGGGTGTGAGCTGGCATACTCTCTCTGTGTTCTCTCTACAGGCTTCCCTGTGGGTCTGTCCCCTTTTGGCCGGTGTGAGTGTGGGTGTGTCGGTGCTGCGTGTCGACATGTCTGAGGCTGAGTGTTCCTCCCCGGAGGAAGTTACTGGGGGCGCGGAGAAAGATTTGGGAATGACTCTGTCGGCACAGCCGACTGCTGATTGGGTAAATATGTTGAGTACATTGAATGCAAACATGGCATTATTGTCTAAGAGGCTTGATAAATCTGATTCTCAGACAAAAACATGGAGGAAATCCATGGAGGACGCTTTGTCTCAGGTACAGACTCCCTCAGGGTCACAAAAACGTTCATTTACCCAGATGGCAGATACAGATACCGACACAGACTCTGGTTCCAGTGTCGACTTCAATGAGGCCAGTTTACATCCGAAAGTGGTTAAGAGTATTCAGTACATGATTGTGGCTATTTAAGATGTTTTACATATTTCTGAGGAACCTCCAGTTCCAGACACAAGGGTTTGTTTATTTAAAGGGAAAAAGCCTGAGGTGAAGTCTCCCCCCTCTCATGAACTGAACGCTCTTTGTGAGAAGGCTTGGGAGTCGCCTGACAAAAGGTGGCAAGTTCCCAAGAAAATTTTTATGGCATATCCTTTCCCCTCTGACGACAGGGAGAAATGGGAGTCGTCACCCAACGTGGACAAGGCTCTGTCCCGACTGTCCAAGAAAGTGGCGCTTCCGTCTCCTGACACGGCTGCCCTCAAGGATCCGGCGGATCGCAAGCAGGAGACGACATTGAAGGCCGTTTTCGTTACTACTGGTGTACTACTCAGGCCTGCGGTGGCGTCGGCGTGGGTGAGTAGTGCTATTGCTAAGTGGGCTGATAATTTAGCTTCTGATATGGATACCCTTGATAAGGATAACATTCTTTTGACTCTTGGTTATATCAAGGACGCTGTAGATTACCTTAAGGATGCAGCGAGGGATATTGGCCTCTTGGGATCAAGGGCCAATGCCATGGCGGTCTCGGCCAGGAGGGCGCTGTGGATTCATCAATGGAATGCTGATGCCGACTCCAAGAAAGCTATGGAAGCTCTCCCTTTTAAAGGTAGCGTCTTGTTTGGTGACGGCCTTGCTGACCTGGTGTCTACCGCTACTGCGGGTAAGTCATCTTTCCTTCCTTATGTTCGCACACAACAGAAAAAGGCGCCCCATTATCAGATGCAGTCCTCTCGACTTAATAAATACAAAAAAGGAAAGGGCTCGTCCTTCCTCGCTTCAAAGGGTAGAGGAAGGGGAAATAGGGCGCCTGCTGTGTCTGGCGCCCAGGACCAAAAGTCCTCCCCCGCCTCTACCAAGTCCACCGCATGACGCTGGGGCTCCCCTGCGGGAGTCCGTGCCGGTGGAGGGCCGTCTCCGAATCTTCAGTCAGGTCTGGTTTTAATCGGCCCTGGATCCTTGGGTCTTAGACATAGTATCCCAAGGGTACAAACTGGAGTTTCAGGAGATGCCCCCCTGCTGCTTTTTCAAATCGGCCTTGCCAGTTTCTCTTCCAGAAAGAGAAGTAGTAAACGCTGCGATACAAAAGCTGTGTCAACAGAGGGTCATTGTCCCGGTTCCCCCGTCCCAATGGGAGGAAGGGTTCTATTCGAGCCTCTTTGTCGTGCCGAAGCCGAACGGCTCGGTCAGACCGATTCTGAACCTAAAATCCCTCAATCCATACTTGAAAACTTTCAAGTTCAAGATTGAATCTCTTCGAGCTGTGATCTCCAGCTTAGAAGGGGTGGATTTTATGGCGTCAGTCGACATAAAGGATGCCTACTTACACGTCCTGATATATCCTCCTCATCAGGCCTTCCTAATATTTGCGGTGCAGGATTGTCATTACCAATTTCAGATGTTGCCGTTTGGGCTTTCCACGGCCCCGAGGGTCTTCACCAAGGTGATGGCGGAAATGATGGTACTCCTACGCAAGCAGGGTGTCACAATTATCCCGTACTTGGACGATCTCCTGATAAAGGCGAGATCAAAAGAGCAGTTGCTAAGAAGTGTGGAACTGTCCCTGACAGTTCTGCCACATCATGGTTGGATTCTCAATTTGCCAAAGTCTCAGTTGATTCCGACAACTCGGCTTCCCTTCTTGGGCATGATCCTAGACACGGAACTACGGAGAATGTTTCTTCCGGCGGAAAAAGCTCTGGAAATCCAGACCATGGTCGAGAAGATTCTGAAACCAGCAAGAGTGTCGATTCATCAATGCACTCGAGTGCTAGGGAAGATGGTTGCGGCTTACGAAGCCATTCCGTTTGGCAGGTTTCATGCCCGGGTGTTTCAGTGAGATCTGCTGAACAAATGGTCTGAGTCTCACCTGCACATGCATCGGAAAATAAATCTATCTTCCAGGACCAGAATTTCTCTCCTGTGGTGGCTGCAAAGTTCTCACCTTCTAGAGGGACGCAGATTCGGAATCCAGGATTGGGTCCTGCTGACCACAGATGCAAGTCTCTGAGGCTGGGGTGCAGTCACACAAGGAGGAAGTTTCCAGGGAAAATGGTCAAGCCAGGAATCTTGTCTCCACATAAATGTTCTGGAGTTAAGAGCCATTTACAACGGCCTTCTGCAAGCGAAGAACCTTCTTCAAGGTCTACGTGTCCTGATCCAGTCGGACAATATAACAGCGGTTGCGTACGTAAACCGCCAGGGCGGAACAAAGAGCAGGGCGGCAATGGCGGAGGCCACAAGAGTTCTCCGCTGGGCGGAACAGCACGTGAGCGCTCTGTCAGCAGTTTTCCTTCCGGGTGTGGACAACTGGGAAGCAGACTTTCTCAGCAGACACGATCTCCATCCAGGAGAGTGGGCCCTTCATCCAGAGGTGTTTGCAGAAGTGACAAGGCATTGGGGAATTCCTCAAATAGACATGATGGCGTCTTGCCTCAACAAGAAGCTTCCGAGGTATTGTTCCGGGTCAAGGGACCCCCAAGCCAGTGCAGTGGACGCCCTGGTAACTCTGTGGGTGTTTCAGTCGGTGTATGTGTTCCCCCCGCTTCCTCTCATTCCAAGAGTGCTGAGGATCATAAGACGAACAAGGGTTTAGGCAATACTCGTCGTTCCAGATTGGCCACGGAGGGCCTGGTATCTGGATCTTTGGGAATTGCTCATAGAAGATCCTTGGCCGCTTCCTCTAAGAGAGGACCTGTTACTGCAGGGGCAATGCGTGTTTCCAGACTTACCGCGGCTGCGTTTGACGGCGTGGAGGTTGAACGCCAAATCCTAGCTCGTAAAGGTATTCCCGGGGAAGTCATCCCCACTCTCCTTAAGGCTAGGAAGGAGGTCACGGCAAAACATTATCACCGTATGTGGAGAAAATATGTGTCGTGGTGTGAAACTAAAACAGCTCCTGCGGAGGAATTTCACTTGGGTCGTTTCCTTCATTTTTTGCAGGCAGGCGTGGATGCAGGCCTGAAATTGGGTTCCATCAAAGTGCAGATTTCGGCTTTATCTATTTTCTTTCAAAGAGAATTGGCCGCCCTTCCTGAGGTTCAGACTTTCGTGAAGGGAGTGCTGCATATCCATCCTCCATTTGTGCCACCCGTGGCACCGTGGGATCTTGACGTGGTGTTACAGTTTCTTATGTCTCACTGGTTTGAACCTTTGCGAAAGGTTGAGTTAAAGTTTCTCACTTGGAAAGTGGTCATGCTTTTGGCCTTGGCGTCTGCCAGACGAGTGTCAGAATTGGCGGCTTTGTCTCACAAGAGCCCATATTTGATTTTTCATGTGGATAGAGCGGAACTGAGGACTCGTCAACAATTTCTACCGAAGGTGGTTTCTTCGTTTCACATAAATCAACCTATTGTGGTACCTGTGGCTACGGATGCTGTGGCGGTCCCAAAATCTCTTGATGTCATAAGAGCTTTGAAAATTTATGTCGCCAGGACGGCTCTTGTTAGGAAAACGGAGGCTCTGTTTGTTCTGTATGCTTCCAACAAGATTGGAAATCCTGCTTCCAAGCAAACTATTGCACGCTGGATTTGTAATACGATTCAGCACGCTCATTCTTCAGCTGGGTTGCCGTTGCCGAAGTCAGTAAAGGCCCATTCTACCAGGAAGGTGGGCTCATCTTGGGCGGCATCTTCAACTTTGCCGAGCAGCTACGTGGTCGGGTTCAAACACTTTTGCTAAGTTCTATAAGTTTGATACCCTGGCTGATGAGGACCTCATGTTTGCTCAATCGGTGCTGCAGAGTCGTCCGCACTCTCCCGCCCGTTTGGAGCTTTGGTATATACCCCATGGTCCTTTTGGAGTCTCCAGCATCCTCTAGGACGTAAGAAAAAATAGGATTTTAATACCTACCGGTAAATCCTTTTCTCCTAGTCCGTAGAGGATGCTGGGCGCCCTTCCCAGTGCGGACTGTTACTTGCAGTTGTATTGATACTTGTTGTTTTCGGTTACACGAAGGTTGTGTATAAGTTTATATTCAGCTTGTTGCTGTTGTTAGTTCATACTGTTATCTGGTATTCCTGCTGATCCAGTTGTACGGTGTGTTTGTGGTGTGAGTTGGTATGTATATCGCCCTTAGTTTAACAAAAATCCTTTTCCTCTAAATGTCCGTCTCCCCTGGGCACAGTTCCTATAACTGAGGTCTGGAGGAGGGGCATAGAGGGAGGAGCCAGTTCACACCCAGTCAAAGTCTTTTAGTGTGCCCATGTCTCCTGCAGATCCCGTCTATACCCCATGGTCCTTTTGGAGTCCCCAGCATCCTCTACGGACTAGGAGAAAAGGATTTACCGGTAGGTATTAAAATCCTATTTTAGCTTCCACTAAGGCCTCAGCATGACGGTGCCCACACACCCCGAGGGGATCTCGGGGTGGGAGCTCGGCTGCGTCACTTCAGCCACATCTGGGAAGTCTCCTGCCAGGATACCGGAGTAAAAGACCTAATTTCACAGGGCTACAAGTTGGAGTTCGATGGCGTTCCTCCCTAACGATTTTTCAAATCAGACTTACCAGCTTTGGAGGATACACGAGTTATGCTGCAACAGGCCATCCTAAAGCTGGTCCGGACCCAAGTCATTGTTCCAGTGCCGCTACAACAACAAGGAAAGGGTTACTACTCCAACCTGTTCGTGGTACGGTTCGGTAAGGCCCATTTTGAATCTAAAATCCTTGAACCCTTACCTAAAGGTTTTCAAGTTCAAGATGGAATCCTTCCGAGCAGTGATTGTGGGCCTGGAAGAACGGGAGTTCATGGTCTCGCTGGATATAAAGGACGCCTATCTCCATATCCCGATTTGGCCACCTCACCAGACTTACCTGCGGTTTGCCCTGCTTAACGATCACTACCAGTTCCAGGGGCTACCCTTCGGCCTGTCCGCAGCTCCGAGGGTGTTCACAAAGGTGATGGCAGAGATGATGTTCCAACTCCGAGTCCCTGGGGTCAATATTTTTCCTTATCGGGACGATCTCTTTATAAAGGCAAGATCCAGGGAGCTTTTATTACTCCATATAGACCACACTATCCAACTTCTGTCACACCATGGGTGGATCATCAATTTACAGAAGTCCCACCTGGAGCCAGCTCAGCTGCTCCTGTTCCAGGGAATGTTGCTGGATACTGTGGCCCAGAAAGGGTTCCTCCCAGACGACAAAGCGAGAACACTCCACGAGATGGTACGAATGGTTTTACGGCCTACTCGAATATCCATCCATCTTTGCATAAGATTGTTTGGGAAAATGGTAGCCTCATACGAGGCGATCCAGTATGGAAGGTTCCATGCCAGAACATTTCAATTGGATTTCCTGAGCAAGTGGTCCAGATCACATCTGGCGATGCACCGGATAATACGGTTGTCACCTCAGGCCAGGATTTCCCTCCTGTGGTGGCTGCAGTACTCAAACCTACTGGAAGGTCGAAGTTTCGGGATTCAGGATTGGATCCTCCTCACGACAGATGTGAGTCTGAGAGGATGGGGAGCTGTCACCCAGGGGGCTCAGTTCCAGGGCAGGTGGTCAGCCCACAAAGCCCTACTTCCGATCAACATTCTGGAACTTCGGGCGATCTACAATGCCCTGCTTCAGGCCTCTCCTCTACTCAGGGATCACGCGATCCAAGTTCAGTCGGACAACGCCACGGCAGTGGTGTACATAAATCGACAAGGAGGGACAAAAAGCAGGCCCTGCATGCAAGAGTGTCAAAAATACTCCTGGGCAGAAAGAACTGCAAGATCAATGTCCGCAGTCTTCATTCCGGGAGTGGACAACTGGGAAGCGGACTTCCTGAGTCGCCACGATCTCTACCCGGGAGAGTGGGGGCTCCACCATCAGGTGTTTCAGCAGATCATTGACCGGTGGGGCTGCCCCCAAATAGACATGAGGGCTTCTCGACTCAACAAGAAGCTTCGCTGGTATTGCTCACTAACCAGGGACCCTCGGGCGAGGGCAGTAGATGCACTGACGTCGCTTTGGCCTTACCAGCTGGTCTACCTGTTTCCTCCGATTCCATTGATCCCAAAGGTGCTAAAGCGAATCAGGAATCAAAGAGTCCAAGCAATTCTGATTGCCCCGGATTGGCTCGGAGAGCGTGGTACGCGGATCTTCTGGACATATCCATCGAAGACCCTTAGCCTCTGCCGATGAGAAGAGATCTTCAACAAGGGCCGTTTGTCTACCCAGACTTACGGCGACTTCGTTTGATGGCATGGAGGTTGAGCGGAACATCCTAGCTCACAAAGGCATTTCCAAAAAGGTGATTACTACCATGGTTCAGGCCAGGAAGCCTGGATAAGATATGTCTCTTGGTGCGTATCCGCCAGCAGAATTCCACTTGGGACGTTTTTTAAGTTTCCTGCAGGCTGGTGTGGATAAGGGCTTACGTCTGGGTTCTCTTAAGGTCCAGATTTCAGCTCTCTCAATTTTCTTTCAGAAGAAATTGGCAGTGTTGCTAGAAGTTCAGACCATCTTGCAAGGGATGCTCCACATACAACCTCCTTTTGTGCTGCCCACGGCACCCTGGGATTTGAATGTAGTGGTGGAATTTCTACAGTCCTCCTGGTTTGAACCTCTGATGACGGTAGAAGACAAGTACCTCCCGTTCAAGACGGTGATGTTACTGGCCCTGGCTTCTGCTAGGCGTATCTCAGAATTGGGGGCCTTATCGTGTAAAAGTCCCTACTTGGTCTTTTACGAGGACAGAGCGGAGCTCAGGACTAGGCAACAGTTCCTGCCGAAGTTCGTCTCTGCGTTCCACTTAAATCAACCTATTTTGGTTCCGTCCAGTTCTGACGCTTCTGCTCCTCCAGAGGCATTGGATGCTGTACGAGCCTTGAAAATCTACGTCAAGAGGACGGCTCGGATTAGAAAGACGGATTCCTTGTTCGTGCTCTATGATGCGTTGAAAAAGGGTTGCCCTGCTTCTAAGCAGTCCATTGCTCATTGGATTAGGCTTACTATCCAACAGGCCTGTGTCGGCAGCTTTACCTGTTCCACAGTCTCTGGAGGCCCACTCTACAAGATCGGTGGGCTCTTCCTGGGAGGCTGTGACCGTGGAGTCTCTGCTTTGCAATTATGCCGAGCTGCTACCTGGTCAGGGGAAGAAAACTTTTGTAAAGTTCTACAAGTTTGATACACTGGCCAAAGAGGATACCCAGTTTGGGCAGGCGATGCTGCAGACGTCTCCGCACGTTCCCGCCCCTTCTGGAAGCTTTGGGACGTCTCCATGGTACTAAGACCCCAGTATCCCTTATGGATGCTAGAGAAAATAGGATTTTAATACCTACCGGTAAATCCTTTTCTCGTAGTCCATAAGGGATATTGGGTGCCTGCCTCAGTGCGGTGACTCTTCTGCAGGTACTAGTTCTAAAGTTACCTGTTCAGCTGTTGCTGTTGTTTGGTTACCAGCCATTGCTGGTTGTTGTATGTTAGTGGTGTGCTGGTGTGTGATTCTCACCACTTTGTTATCATGGGGCAGATGTATTAACCTGGAGAAGGCATAAGGAAGTGATAAACCAGAGATATGTGCAAGATGATAAAGGCACCAGCCAATCAGCTCCAATATGTAAATTACCAGTTAGGATCTGATTGGCTGGTGCCTTTATCACCTTACACATATCACTGGTTTATCACTTCCTTATGCCTTCTCCAGGTTAATACATCTGCCCCCATGTTCTTTCTCTCATATGTCCTTTCTCCTTCGGGCACTGTTTTACCTATAGGAGGGGCATAGAGGGGAGGAGCCATCACACACAGTTGAAGAAATTTAAAGTGCACTGGCTCCTTTGGACCCCGTTTATACCCCATCATACTAATTCCCCATTATCCCTTATTAGTTACAAGAAAAGGATTTACCGGTAGGTAATTAAAATCCTATTTTTCCAACCACTCCCAGAAAAGTCAGTTGACACCCACAAACGCCCTCTTCCTGTCAATCTTCTTGCAAACGCCCGTGCGAATGGATTCTTTGCACAAACCCATCGCTGAGCGGCGATCCGCTCTGTACCCGTACGACGCGCCTGCGCATTGCGGTGCATGCGCAGTTTAGACCTGATCGCCTGCTGTATGAAAACGCAGCCTAGCGATCAGGTCTGAATTAGGCCCTATGTTTCTGTCCTCTCTTTCTGCCTGTGCACCTCCTCTTCTTCTGCTCCCTGTCTCTGTCCTCTCTCTCCCTGTGCACCTCCTCTTCTTCTGCTCCCTGTCTCTGTCCTCTCTCTCCCTGTACACCTCCTCTTCTTCTGCTCCCTGTCTCTGTCCTCTCTCTCCCTGTACACCTCCTCTTCCTCTGCTCCCTGTCTCTGTCCTCTCTCTCCCTGTACACCTCCTCTTCTTCTGCTCCCTGTCTCTGTCCGCTCTCCCTGTACACCTCCTCTTCCTCTGCTCCCTGTCTCTGTCCTCTTTCTGCCTGTGCATCTCCTCCTCTTCTGCTCCCTGTCTCTGTCTTCTCTCTCCCTGTACACCTCCTCTTCTTCTGCTCCCTGTCTCTGTCCTCTCTCTCCCTGTACACCTCCTCTTCTTCTGCTCCCTGTCTCTGTCCTCTCTCTCCCTGTACACCTCCTCTTCTTCTGCTCCCTGTCTCTGTCCTCTCTCTCCCTGTACACCTCCTCTTCTTCTGCTCCCTGTCTCTGTCCTCTCTCTCCCTGTACACCTCCTCTTCTTCTGCTCCCTGTCTCTGTCCTCTCTCTCTCCCTGTGCACTTCCTCTTCTTCTGCTCCCTGTCTCTGTCCTCTCTCCCTGTACACGTCCTCTTCCTCTGCTCCCCGTCTCTGTCCTCTCTCTCCCTGTACACCTCCTCTTCCTCTGCTCCCCGTCTCTGTCCTCTCTCTCCCTGTACACCTCCTCTTCTGCTCCCTGTCTCTGTCCTCTCTCTCCCTGTACACCTCCTCTTCTTCTGCTCCCTGTCTCTGTCCTCTCTCCCTGTACACCTCCTCTTCTTATGCTCCCTGTCTCTGTCCTCTCTCCCTGTACACGTCCTCTTCCTCTGCTCCCCGTCTCTGTCCTCTCTCTCCCTGTACACCTCCTCTTCTGCTCCCTGTCTCTGTCCTCTCTCTCCCTGTACACCTCCTCTTCTTCTGCTCCCTGCCTCTGTCCTTTCTGCCTGTGCACCTCCTCTTCTTCTGCTCCCCGTCTCTGTCCTCTCTCTCCCTGTACACCTCCTCTTCTTCTGCTCCCTGTCTCTGTCCTCTCTCTCCCTGTGCACCTCCTCTTCTTCTGCTCCCTGTCTCTGTCCTCTCTCTCCCTGTACACCTCCTCTTCTTCTGCTCCCTGTCTGTCCTCTCTCTCCCTGTACACCTCCTCTTCTTCTGCTCCCCGTCTCGGTCCTCTCTCTCCCTGTACACCTCCTCTTCCTCTGGTCCCCGTCTCTGTCCTCTCTCCCTGTACACCTCCTCTTCTTCTGCTCCCTGTCTCTGTCCTCTCTCTCCCTGTACACGTCCTCTTCTTCTGCTCCCTGTCTCTGTCCTCTCTCTCCCTGTGCACCTCCTCTTCCTCTGGTCCCCGTCTCTGTCCTCTCTCCCTGTACACGTCCTCTTCCTCTGGTCCCCGTCTCTGTCCTCTCTCTCCCTGTGCACCTCCTCTTCTTCTGCTCCCTGTCTCTGTCCTCTCTCTCCCTGTGCACCTCCTCTTCTTCTGCTCCCTGTCTCTGTCCTCTCTCCCTGTACACCTCCTCTTCTTCTGCTCCCTGTCTCTGTCCTCTCTCTCCCTGTACACCTCCTCTTCTTCTGCTCCCTGTCTCTGTCCTCTCTCTCCCTGTGCACCTCCTCTTCCTCTGGTCCCCGTCTCTGTCCTCTCTCCCTGTACACGTCCTCTTCCTCTGGTCCCCGTCTCTGTCCTCTCTCTCCCTGTACACCTCCTCTTCTTCTGCTCCCTGTCTCTGTCCTCTCTCTCCCTGTACACCTCCTCTTCTTCTGCTCCCTGTCTCTGTCCTCTCTCTCTCCCTGTACACCTCCTCCTCTTCTGCTCCCTGTCTCTGTCCTCTCTCCCTGTACACCTCCTCTTCTTCTGCTCCCTGTCTCTGTCCTCTCTCTCCCCCTGTACATCTCCTCTTCTTCTGCTCCCTGTCTCTGTCCTCTCTCTCCCCCTGTACACCTCCTCTTCTTCTGCTCCCTGTCTCTGTCCTCTCTCTCCCCCTGTACACCTCCTCTTCTTCTGCTCCCTGTCTCTGTCCTCTCTCTCCCCCTGTACACCTCCTCTTCTTCTGCTCCCTGTCTCTGTCCTCTCTCTCCCCCTGTACATCTCCTCTTCTTCTGCTCCCTGTCTCTGTCCTCTCTCTCCCTGTACACCTCCTCTTCTGCTCCCCGTCTCTGTCCTCTCTCTCCCTGTACACCTCCTCTTCTTCTGCTCCCCGTCTCTGTCCCCTCTCTCTCCCTTTACACCTCCTCTTCTTCTGCTCCCCGTCTCTGCCCCCTCTCTCTCCCTGTGCACCTCCTCTTCTTCTGCTCCCCGTCTCTGCCCCCTCTCTCCCTGTGCACCTCCTCTTCTTCTGCTCCCCGTCTCTGTCCTCTCTCTCCCTGTGCAACTCCTCTTCTTCTGCTCCCCGTCTCTGTCCTCTCTCTCCCTGTGCAACTCCTCTTCTTCTGCTCCCCGTCTCTGTCCTCTCTCTCCCTGTGCACCTCCTCTTCTTCTGCTCCCCGTCTCTGTCCTCTCTCTCCCTGTACACCTCCTCTACCTCTGGTCCCCGTCTCTGTCCTCTCTCTCCCTGTGCACCTCCTCTTCTTCTGCTCCCCGTCTCTGTCCTCTCCCTGTGCACCTCCTCTTCTTCTGCTCCCCGTCTCTGTCCTCTCCCTGTGCACCTCCTCTTCCTCTGGTCCCCGTCTCTGTCCTCTCTCTCCCTGTGCACCTCCTCTTCTTCTGCTCCCTGTCTCTGTCCTCTCTCTCCCTGTACACCTCCTCTTCTTCTGCTCCCTGTCTCTGTCCTCTCTCCCTGTACACGTCCTCTTCCTCTGCTCCCTGTCTCTGTCCTCTTTCTGCCTGTACACCTCCTCTTCTTCTGCTCCCCGTCTCTGTCCTCTCTCCCTGTACACCTCCTCTTCTTCTGCTCTCTGTCCTCTCTCTCCCCCTGTGCACCTCCTCTTCTTCTGCTCCCTGTCTCTGTCCTCTCTCTCCCTGTGCACCTCCTCTTCTTCTGCTCCCTGTCTCTGTCCCCTCTCTCCCTGTGCACCTCCTCTTCTTCTGCTCCCTGTCTCTGTCCTCTCTCCCTGTACACGTCCTCTTCCTCTGCTCCCTGTCTCTGTCCTCTTTCTGCCTATACACGTCCTCTTCTTCTGCTCCCCGTCTCTGTCCTCTCTCCCTGTACACCTCCTCTTCTTCTGCTCCCTGTCTCTGTCCTCTCTCTCCCCCTGTGCACCTCCTCTTCTTCTGCTCCCCGTCTCTGTCCTCTCTCTCCCCCTGTACACCTCCTCTTCTTCTGCTCCCCGTCTCTGTCCTCTCTCTCCCTGTACACCTCCTCTTCCTCTGGTCCCCGTCTGTCCTCTCTCTCCCTGTGCACCTCCTCTTCTTCTGGTCCCCGTCTCTGTTCTCTCCCTGTACACCTCCTCTTCTTCTGCTCCCTGTCTCTGTCCTCTCTCTCCCTGTACACCTCTTCTTCTGCTCCCTGTCTCTGTCCTCTCTCTCCCTGTGCACCTCCTCTTCTTCTGCTCCCTGTCTCTGTCCTCTCTCTCCCTGTGCACCTCCTCTTCTTCTGCTCCCTGTCTCTGTCCTCTCTCTCCCTGTACACCTCCTCTTCTTCTGCTCCCTGTCTCTGTCCTCTCTCCCTGTACACCTCCTCTTCCTCTGCTCCCCGTCTCTGTCCTCTCTCCCTGTACACCTCCTCTTCTTCTACTCCCCGTCTCTGTCCTCTCTCCCTGTACACCTCCTCTTCTTCTGCTCCCTGTCTCTGTCCTCTCTCTCCCCCTGTGCACCTCCTCTTCTTCTGCTCCCTGTCTCTGTCCTCTCTCTCCCCCTGTGCACCTCCTCTTCTTCTGCTCCCTGTCTCTGTCCTCTCTCTCCCTGTGCACCTCCTCTTCTTCTGCTCCCTGTCTCTGTCCTCTCTCTCCCTGTACACCTCCTCTTCTTCTGCTCCCCGTCTCTGTCCTCTTTCTCCCCCTGTGCACCTCCTCTTCTTCTGCTCCCTGTCTCTGTCCTCTCTCTCCCTGTACACCTCCTCTTCTTCTGCTCCCTGTCTCTGTCCTCTCTCTCCCTGTACACCTCCTCTTCTTCTGCTCCCTGTCTCTGTCCTCTCTCTCCCTGTACACCTCCTCTTCTTCTGCTCCCTGTCTCTGTCCTCTCTCTCTCCCTGTGCACTTCCTCTTCTTCTGCTCCCTGTCTCTGTCCTCTCTCTCCCTGTACACCTCCTCTTCTTCTGCTCCCTGTCTCTGTCCTCTCTCTCCCTGTACACCTCCTCTTCTTCTGCTCCCTGTCTCTGTCCTCTCTCTCCCTGTACACCTCCTCTTCTTCTGCTCCCTGTCTCTGTCCTCTCTCTCCCTGTGCACCTCCTCTTCTTCTGCTCCCTGTCTCTGTCCTCTCTCTCCCTGTGCACCTCCTCTTCTTCTGCTCCCTGTCTCTGTGCTCTCTCTCCCTGTACACCTCCTCTTCTTCTGCTCCCTGTCTCTGTCCTCTCTCCCTGTACACCTCCTCTTCTTCTGCTCCCCGTCTCTGTCCTCTCTCTCCCTGTGCACCTCCTCTTCTTCTGCTCCCTGTCCTCTCTCTCCCCCTGTGCACCTCCTCTTCTTCTGCTCCCTGTCTCTGTCCTCTCTCTCCCCCTGTGCACCTCCTCTTCTGCTCCCCGTCTCTGTCCTCTCTCTCCCTGTACACCTCCTCTTCTTCTGCTCCCCGTCTGTCCTCTCTCTCTCCCTGTACACCTCCTCTTCTTCTGCTCCCCGTCTCTTTCCCCTCTCTCTCCCTGTGCACCTCCTCTTCTTCTGCTCCCTGTCTCTGTCCTCTCTCTCCCTGTACACCTCCTCTTCTTCTGCTCCCTGTCTCTGTCCTCTCTCTCCCTGTACACCTCCTCTTCTTCTGCTCCCTGTCTCTGTCCTCTCTCTCCCTGTGCACTTCCTCTTCTTCTGCTCCATGTGTCTGTCCTCTTTCTGCCTGTGCACCTCCTCTTCTTCTGCTCCCTGTCTCTGTCCTCTCTCTCCCTGTACACCTCCTCTTCTTCTGCTCCCTGTCTCTGTCCTCTCTCTCCCTGTGCACCTACTCTTCCTCTGGTCCCCGTCTCTGTCCTCTCTCTCCCTGTGCACCTCCTCTTTTTCTGCTCCCTGTCTCTGTCCTCTCTCTCCCTGTACACCTCCTCTTCTTCTGCTCCCTGTCTCTGTCCTCTCTCTCCCTGTGCACCTCCTCTTCTTCTGCTCCCTGTCTCTGTCCTCTCTCTCCCTGTACACCTCCTCTTCTTCTGCTCCCCGTCTCTGTCCTCTCTCTCCCTGTACACCTCCTCTTCTTCTGCTCCCCGTCTGTCCTCTCTCTCTCCCTGTACACCTCCTCTTCTTCTGCTCCCCGTCTCTTTCCCCTCTCTCTCCCTGTGCACCTCCTCTTCTTCTGCTCCCCGTCTCTGTCCCATCTCTCTCCCTGTGCACCTCCTCTTCTTCTGCTCCCCGTCTCTGTCCTCTCTCTCCCTGTACACCTCCTCTTCTTCTGCTCCCCGTCTCTGTCCTCTCTCTCCCTGTACACCTCCTCTTCCTCTGGTCCCTGTCTCTGTCCTCTTTCTGCCTGTGCACCTCCTCTTCTTCTGCTCCCTGTCTCTGTCCTCTCTCTCCCTGAACACCTTCTCTTCCTCTGCTCCCCGTCTCTGTCCTCTCTCTCCCTGTACACCTCCTCTTCTTCTGCTCCCTGTCTCTGTCCTCTCTCTCCCTGTACACCTCCTCTTCTTCTGCTCCCTGTCTGTCCTCTCTCTCCCTGTGCACCTCCTCTTCTTCTGCTCCCTGTCTCTGTCCTCTCTCTCCCTGTACACCTCCTCTTCTTCTGCTCCCCGTCTCTGTCCTCTTTCTGCCTGTACACCTCCTCTTCTTCTGCTCCCTGTCTCTGTCCTCTCTCCCTGTACACCTCCTCTTCTTCTGCTCCCTGTCTCTGTCCTCTCTCCCTGTACACCTCCTCTTCCTCTGGTCCCCGTCTCTGTCCTCTCTCTCCCTGTACACCTCCTCTTCTTCTGCTCCCTGTCTGTCCTCTCTCTCCCTGTGCACCTCCTCTTCTTCTGCTCCCTGTCTCTGTCCTCTCTCTCCCTGTACACCTCCTCTTCTTCTGCTCCCTGTCTGTCCTCTCTCTCTCTCCCTGTACACCTCCTCTTCTTCTTCTCCCCGTCTCTGTCCTCTCTCTCCCTGTACACCTCCTCTTCTTCTGCTCCCTGTCTCTGTCCTCTCTCTCCCTGTACACCTCCTCTTCTTCTGCTCCCTGTCTCTGTCCTTTCTCTCCCTGTACACCTCCTCTTCTTCTGCTCCCTGTCTCTGTCCTCTCTCTCCCTGTACACCACCTCTTCTTCTGCTCCCCGTCTCTGTCCTCTCTCTCCCTGTACACCTCCTCTTCTTCTGCTCCCCGTCTCTGTCCTCTCTCTCCCTGTACACCTCCTCTTCTTCTGCTCCCCGTCTCTGTCCTCTCTCTCCCTGTGCACCTCCTCTTCTTCTGCTCCCTGTCTCTGTCCTCTCTCCCAGTACACCTCCTCTTCTTCTGCTCCCTGTCTCTGTCCTCTCTCTCCCTGTACACCTCCTCTTCTTCTGCTCCCTGTCTCTGTCCTCACTCTCCCTGTACACCTCCTCTTCTTCTGCTCCCCGTCTCTGTCCTCACTCTCCCTGTACACCTCCTCTTCTGCTCCCCGTCTCTGTCCTCTCTCTCCCTGTACACCTCCTCTTCTTCTGCTCCCCGTCTCTGTCCTCTCTCTCCCTGTACACCTCCTCTTCCTCTGGTCCCTGTCTCTGTCCTCTTTCTGCCTGTGCACCTCCTCTTCTTCTGCTCCCTGTCTCTGTCCTCTCTCTCCCTGAACACCTTCTCTTCCTCTGCTCCCTGTCTCTGTCCTCTCTCCCTGTACACCTCCTCTTCTTCTGCTCCCTGTCTCTATCCTCTCTCCCTGTACACGTCCTCTTCCTCTGGTCCCCGTCTCTGTCCTCTCTCTCCCTGTACACCTCCTCTTCTTCTGCTCCCTGTCTGTCCTCTCTCTCCCTGTGCACCTCCTCTTCTTCTGCTCCCTGTCTCTGTCCTCTCTCTCCCTGTACACCTCCTCTTCTTCTGCTTCCTGTCTGTCCTCTCTCTCCCTGTGCACCTCCTCTTCTTTTGCTCCCTGTCTCTGTCCTCTCTCTCCCTGTACACCTCCTCTTCTTCTGCTCCCTGTCTCTGTTCTCTCTCCCTGTACACCTCCTCTTCTTCTGCTCCCCGTCTCTGTCCTCTCTCTCCCCCTGTACATCTCCTCTTCTTCTGCTCCCTGTCTCTGTCCTCTCTCTCCCCCTGTACACCTCCTCTTCCTCTGGTCCCCGTCTCTGTCCTCTTTCTCCCTGTGCACCTCCTCTTCTTCTGCTCCCCGTCTCTGTCCTCTCTCTCCCTGTGCACCTCCTCTTCTTCTGCTCCCCGTCTCTGTCCTCTTTCTCCCTGTGCACCTCCTCTTCTTCTGCTCCCCGTCTCTGTCCTCTCTCTCCCTGTACACCTCCTCTTCTTCTGCTCCCTGTCTCTGTCCTCTCTCTCCCTGTGCACCTCCTCTTCTTCTGCTCCCTGTCTCTGTCCTCTCTCTCCCTGTGCACCTACTCTTCCTCTGGTCCCCGTCTCTGTCCTCTCTCTCCCTGTACACCTCCTCTTTCTCTATCGTCCTAGTGGATGCTGGGGTTCCTGAAAGGACCATGGGGAATAGCGGCTCCGCAGGAGACAGGGCACAAAAAGTAAAGCTTTTCCAGATCAGGTGGTGTGCACTGGCTCCTCCCCCCATGACCCTCCTCCAGACTCCAGTTAGATTTTTGTGCCCGGCCGAGAAGGGTGCAATTCTAGGTGGCTCTCATAAAGAGCTGCTTAGAGAAAGTTTAGCTTAGGTTTTTTATTTTACAGTGATTCCTGCTGGCAACAGGATCACTGCAACGAGGGACTGAGGGGAGAAGAAGTGAACTCACCTGCGTGCAGGATGGATTGGCTTCTTGGCTACTGGACATCAGCTCCAGAGGGACGATCACAGGTACAGCCTGGATGGTCACCGGAGCCGCGCCGCCGGCCCCCTTGCAGATGCTGAAGTAAGAAGAGGTCCAGAATCGGCGGCTGAAGACTCCTGCAGTCTTCTAAAGGTAGCGCACAGCACTGCAGCTGTGCGCCATTTTCCTCTCAGCACACTTCACACGCAGTCACTGAGGGTGCAGGGCGCTGGGGGGGGGCGCCCTGGGAGGCAAATGAAAACCTAATAAAAGGCTAAAAATACCTCACATATAGCCCCCAGAGGCTATATGGAGATATTTAACCCCTGCCTGTATTCACAAAATAGCGGGAGACGAGCCCGCCGAAAAAGGGGCGGGGCCTATCTCCTCAGCACACGGCGCCATTTCCTCTCACAGTTCCGCTGGTCAGGACGGCTCCCAGGTCTCTCCCCTGCACTGCACTACAGAAACAGGGTAAAACAGAGAGGGGGGGCAAATTTAATGGCAATATCTTGATATATATAAAGCAGCTATAAGGGAGCACTTATTATAAGGCTATCCCTGTCATATATAGCGCTTTTTGGTGTGTGCTGGCAGACTCTCCCTCTGTCTCCCCAAAGGGCTAGTGGGTCCTGTCTTCGTTTAGAGCATTCCCTGTGTGTCTGCTGTGTGTCGGTACGTGTGTGTCGACATGTATGAGGACGATATTGGTGTGGAGGCGGAGCAATTGCCAAATATGGGGATGTCACCTCCTAGGGGGTCGACACCAGAATGGATGCCTTTATTTATGGAATTACGGGATAGCGTCAACTCGCTTAAGCAGTCGTTTGACGACATGAGGCGGCCGGACAATCAATTAGTGCCTGTCCAGGCGCCTCAAACACCGTCAGGGGCTGTAAAACGCCCTTTGCCTCAGTCGGTCGACACAGACCCAGACACAGGCACTGATTCCAGTGGTGACGGTGACGAATCAACCGTATTTTCCAGTAGGGCCACACGTTATATGATTTTGGCAATGAAGGAGGCGTTACATTTAGCTGATACTACAGGTACCACTAAACAGGGTATTATGTGGGGTGTGAAAAAACTACCTATAGTTTTTCCTGAATCAGAAGAATTAAATGAGGTGTGTGATGAAGCGTGGGTTGCCCCTGATAAAAAGCTGATAATTTCAAAGAAATTATTGGCATTATACCCTTTCCCGCCAGAGGTTAGGGCGCGCTGGGAAACACCCCCTAGGGTGGACAAGGCGCTAACACGCTTATCAAAACAAGTGGCGTTACCTTCTCCTGAGACGGCCGCACTTAAAGATCCATCAGATAGGAGGATGGAAAATATCCAAAAAAGTATATACACACATGCAGGTGTTATACTACGACCAGCTATAGCGACTGCCTGGATGTGCAGTGCTGGGGTAGTTTGGTCAGAGTCCCTGATTGAAAATATTGATACCCTGGACAGGGACAATGTTTTACTGTCGTTAGAACAAATAAAGGATGCATTTCTTTATATGCGTGATGCACAGAGGGATATCTGCACACTGGCATCACGGGTAAGTGCTATGTCCATTTCGGCCAGAAGAAGTTTATGGACACGACAGTGGTCAGGCGATGCGGATTCAAAACGGCATATGGAAGTTTTGCCGTATAAAGGGGAGGAGTTATTTGGAGTCGGTCTATCAGATTTGGTGGCCACGGCTACAGCCGGGAAATCCACCTTCTTACCTCAAGTTACTCCCCAACAGAAAAAGACACCGACTTTTCAACCGCAGTCCTTTCGTTCCTTTAAAAACAAGAGAGCAAAGGGATATTCATATCTGCCACGAGGCAGAGGAAGGGGGAAGAGACAGCAACAGGCAGCTCCTTCCCAGGAACAGAAGCCCTCCCCCGCTTCTACAAAAGCCTCAGCATGACGCTGGGGCTTCTCAAGCGGACTCGGGGACGGTGGGTGGTCGTCTCAAAAATTACAGCGCGCAGTGGGCTCACTCGCAGGTAGATCCCTGGATCCTGCAGATAATATCTCAGGGGTACAGGTTGGAATTAGAGACAGATCCACCTCGCCGTTTCCTGAAGTCTGCTTTACCAACGTCCCCCTCCGAAAGGGAGACGGTTTTGGAAGCCATTCACAAGCTGTACTCTCAGCAGGTGATAGTCAAGGTACCTCTTCTACAACAAGGGAAGGGGTTTTATTCCACTCTATTTGTGGTACCGAAGCCGGATGGCTCGGTAAGGCCTATTCTAAATCTGAAGTCCTTGAACCTGTACATAAAGAAGTTCAAGTTCAAGATGGAGTCACTCAGAGCAGTGATAGCGAACCTGGAAGAAGGGGACTTTATGGTATCCTTGGACATCAAGGATGCGTATCTCCACGTTCCAATTTACCCCTCACACCAGGGGTACCTCAGGTTCGTTGTACAAAACTGTCACTATCAGTTTCAGACGCTGCCGTTTGGTTTGTCCACGGCACCTCGGGTCTTTACAAAGGTAATGGCCGAGATGATGATTCTTCTTCGAAGAAAAGGCGTATTAATTATCCCATACTTGGACGATCTCCTAATAAGGGCAAGGTCCAGAGAACAGCTAGAGATGGGATTAGCAATATCTCAAGAGGTGCTAAAGCAGCACGGATGGATTCTGAATATTCCAAAATCCAAATTAATGCCGACAACTCGTCTGCTGTTCCTAGGGATGATTCTGGACACGGTTCAGAAAAAGGGTTTTCTTCCCGAGGAAAAAGCCAAGGAGTTATCCGACCTGGTCAGGAATCTCCTAAAATCAGGAAAGGTGTCTGTACATCAATGCACGCATCTTCAGATGCACCTGCGGATAACCCTGTCTCCAAGGACAAGGGTATCTCTTCTGTGGTGGTTGCAGAGGGCTCATCTATTGGAGGGCCGCAGATTCGGCATACAGCATTGGATCCTGGTGACCACGGACGCCAGCCTGAGAGGCTGGGGAGCAGTCACACAAGGAAGAAACTTCCAGGGAGTGTGGTCGAGCCTGGAAAAGTCTCTTCACATAAACATTCTGGAACTAAGAGCAATCTACAATGCTCTAAGCCAGGCGGAACCTCTGCTTCAAGGAAGACCGGTGTTGATCCAGTCGGACAACATCACGGCAGTCGCCCATGTAAACAGACAGGGCGGCACAAGAAGCAGGAGTGCAATGGCAGAAGCTGCCAGGATCCTTCGCTGGGCGGAGAATCACGTGATAGCACTGTCAGCAGTGTTCATCCCGGGAGTGGACAACTGGGAAGCAGACTTCCTCAGCAGACACGATCTTCACCCGGGAGAGTGGGGACTTCATCCAGAAGTTTTCCACATGCTAATAAACCGTTGGGAAAGACCAATGGTGGACATGATGGCGTCTCGCCTCAACAAAAAACTGGACAGGTATTGCGCCAGGTCAAGAGATCCGCAGGCAATAGCTGTGGACGCGCTGGTAACACCTTGGGTGTACCAGTCGGTGTATGTGTTTCCTCCTCTGCCTCTCATACCAAAGGTATTGAGAATCATAAGGCAAAGCGGAGTAAGAACGATACTAGTGGCTCCGGATTGGCCAAGAAGGTCTTGGTACCCGGAACTTCAAGAGATGGTCACGGACGATCCGTGGCCTCTACCTCTAAGACAGGACCTGCTTCAGCAGGGACCGTGTCTATTCCAAGACTTACCGCGGCTGCGTTTGACGGCATGGCGGTTGAACGCCAGATCCTAAAAGGAAAAGGCATTCCAGAAGAAGTCATTCCTACCTTGATTAAGGCAAGAAAGGAAGTCACCGCGAAGCATTATCACCGCATTTGGCGGAAATATGTTGCGTGGTGCGAGGATCGGAGTGCTCCGACGGAGGAATTTCAACTGGGTCGTTTCCTACATTTCCTGCAATCAGGATTGTCTATGGGTCTCAAATTGGGATCTATTAAGGTTCAAATTTCGGCCCTGTCAATATTCTTCCAAAAAGAATTGGCCTCAGTTCCTGAGGTCCAGACTTTTGTCAAGGGAGTACTGCATATACAACCTCCTGTGGTGCCTCCGGTGGCACCGTGGGATCTAAATGTAGTTTTAGATTTCCTCAAATCCCATTGGTTTGAACCACTAAAAGATGTGGATTTGAAATATCTCACATGGAAAGTGACTATGTTACTGGCCCTGGCGTCCGCCAGGAGAGTATCTGAACTGGCGGCTTTATCTTATAAAAGCCCTTATTTAATTTTCCATTCGGATAGGGCAGAGCTGCGGACGCGTCCGCATTTTCTCCCTAAGGTGGTATCAGCGTTTCACCTGAACCAGCCTATTGTAGTGCCTGCGGCTACAAGCGACTTGGAGGACTCCAAGTTGTTGGACGTTGTCAGAGCTTTAAAAATATACATTTCAAGGACGGCTGGAGTCAGAAAATCTGACTCGCTGTTTATACTGTATGCACCCAACAAGTTGGGTGCGCCTGCTTCTAAGCAGTCGATTGCTCGTTGGATTTGTAACACAATTCAACTTGCACATTCTGTGGCAGGCCTGCCACAGCCTAAATCTGTTAAGGCCCATTCCACAAGGAAGGTGGGCTCATCTTGGGCGGCTGCCCGAGGGGTCTCGACATTACAACTCTGCCGAGCAGCTACGTGGTCAGGGGAGAACACGTTTGTAAAATTCTACAAATTTGATACCCTGGCAAAGGAGGACCTGGAGTTCTCTCATTCGGTGCTGCAGAGTCATCCGCACTCTCCCGCCCGTTTGGGAGCTTTGGTATAATCCCCATGGTCCTTTCAGGAACCCCAGCATCCACTAGGACGATAGAGAAAATAAGAATTTACTTACCGATAATTCTATTTCTCGGAGTCCGTAGTGGATGCTGGGCGCCCATCCCAAGTGCGGATTATCTGCAATACTTGTACATAGTTATTGTTAACTAATTCGGGTTATTGTTTAGGGAGCCATCTTTCAGAGGCTCCTCTGTTATCATACTGTTAACTGGGTTTAGATCACAAGTTGTACGGTGTGATTGGTGTGGCTGGTATGAGTCTTACCCGGGATTCAAAATCCTCCCTTATTGTGTACGCTCGTCCGGGCACAGTACCTAACTGGAGTCTGGAGGAGGGTCATGGGGGGAGGAGCCAGTGCACACCACCTGATCTGGAAAAGCTTTACTTTTTGTGCCCTGTCTCCTGCGGAGCCGCTATTCCCCATGGTCCTTTCAGGAACCCCAGCATCCACTACGGACTCCGAGAAATAGAATTATCGGTAAGTAAATTCTTATTTTTTCTGCTCCCTGTCTCTGTCCTCTCTCTCCCTGTACACCTCCTCTTCTTCTGCTCCCTGTCTCTGTCCTCTCTCTCCCTGTGCACCTCCTCTTCTTCTGCTCCCTGTCTCTGTCCTCTCTCTCTCTCCCTGTACACCTCCTCTTCTTCTGCTCCCCGTCTCTGCCCTCTCTCTCCCTGTACACCTCCTCTTCTTCTGCTCCCCGTCTCTGTCCTCTCTCTCCCTGTACACCTCCTCTTCTTCTGCTCCCCGTCTCTGTCCTCTCTCTCCCTGTGCACCTCCTCTTCTTCTGCTCCCCGTCTCTGTCCTCTCTCTCCCTGTGCACCTCCTCTTCTTCTGCTCCCTGTCTCTGTCCTCTCTCTCCCTGTGCACCTACTCTTCCTCTGGTCCCCGTCTCTGTCCTCTCTCTCCCTGTACACCTCCTCTTTTTCTGCTCCCTGTCTCTGTCCTCTCTCTCCCTGTACACCTCCTCTTCTTCTGCTCCCTGTCTCTGTCCTCTCTCTCCCTGTGCACCTCCTCTTCTTCTGCTCCCTGTCTCTGTCCTCTCTCTCCCTGTGCACCTCCTCTTCTTCTGCTCCCTGTCTCTGTCCTCTCTCTCCCTGTACACCTCCTCTTCTTCTGCTCCCTGTCTCTGTCCTCTCTCTCCCTGTGCACCTACTCTTCTTCTGCTCCCCGTCTCTGTCCTCTCTCTCCCTGTACACCTCCTCTTCTTCTGCTCCCCGTCTCTGTCCTCTCTCTCCCTGTACACCTCTTCTTCTGCTCCCTGTCTCTGTCCTCTCTCTCCCTGTACACCTCCTCTTCTTCTGCTCCCTGTCTCTGTCCTCTCTCTCCCTGTACACCTCCTCTTCTTCTGCTCCCCGTCTCTGTCCTCTCTCTCCCTGTGCACCTCCTCTTCCTCTGGTCCCCGTCTCTGTCCTCTCTCTCCCTGTGCACCTCCTCTTCTTCTGCTCCCCGTCTCTGTCCTCTCTCTCCCTGTGCACCTCCTCTTCTTCTGCTCCCCGTCTCTGTCCTCTCTCTCCCTGTGCACCTCCTCTTCCTCTGGTCCCCGTCTCTGTCCTCTCTCTCCCTGTGCACCTCCTCTTCCTCTGGTCCCCGTCTCTGTCCTCTCTCTCCCTATACACCACCTCTTCCTCTGGTCCCCTTCTCTGTTCTCTCCCTGTGCACCTCTTCTTCTACCGCTTTTTGTCTTTGTCCTCTCTCTCCCTGTACACCACCTCTCCTTCACTACTCGTCTCTGTCCTCTTCCCCCCCCCCCTCTCTCTCTCTCTCCGCTCCCTGTACCAGATACCTCCTACCTCACTGCATGCCCCTGTCCCAGTACAGCACTCCCCTCCTGATTGGCGGTGACAGTATAATGAAATAACTGACAGTTTGGGCAGCGAGACCTCATCTAGGACAGTGTTTCAGTAGATAATAGCTGCTGCTAGGAGCCGTATACTGATTGTCTCATCTTCACCCTGAGCCTCCCACCTCTCCATCTCCTGAGCAGGTCGGGTCGTGACAGATATTATGGTCCCCTTAGGGTTATCAGCTGTATTCTCTCCTGGAGATCCTTATCACCTCTCCTCATCAACCACACCCTCATCCTTGGCACTAGACCTGGGTGCTGAGCGCACGAGCAGCGGGTAACCTCCCTGCCCTGCAGTCCTAGTGCCTAACGTCTGTTTCTGACACCTCTCTCAGTACTGGGGAATTCACATAACGTTATCACCACTACTGCCACCATCCTCCTCACACTCTATAGAGACCAATCCTCCTGTCCTCCTTGCACTACGTTATCACTACTGCCACCATCCTCCTCACACTCTACACAGACCAATCCTCCTGTCCTGCTCGCACTACGTTATCACTACTACTGCCATCATCCTCCTCACACTCTACACAGACCAATCCTCCTGTCCTGCTCGCTCTACGTTATCACTACTGCCACCATCCTCCTCACATTATACAGAGACTGCTTCTCCCGTCCTCCGCACTACGTTATCACTACGGCCACCATCCTCCTCACACTCTACAGAGATCAATCCTCCTGTCCTCCTCACACTACGTTATCACTACTGCCACCATCCTCACATTATACAGAGACCGCTCTTCTCATCCTTTTTACACTGTTATGACTACTACCATCCTCCTCACACTCTACAGAGACTGCTTCTCCCATCCTCCTCACACTCTACAGAGACTGCTTCTCCCATCCTCCTCGCACTACGTTATCACTACTGCCACCATCCTCCTCACACACTACAAAGACCAATCCTCCTGTCCTCCTCGCACTACGTTATCACTACTGCCACCATCCTCCTCACACTATACAGAGACTACTCCTCTCATCCACCTCGCACTACGTTATCACTACTGCCACTATCCTCACATTATTTAGAGACAACTCCTCCTCCTCGCACTACTTTATCACTACTGCCACCATCCTACTCACACTCTACAGAGACTGCTTCTCCCATCCTCTTTGCACTACGTTAACACTACTGCCACCATCCTCCTCACATTATACAGAGACTGCTCCTACCATCCTCCTCACACTACGTTATCGCTACTGCCACCATTCTCCTCATACCCTACAGAGACCAATCCCCCCCCATCCTCCTCACACTACGTTATCGCTACTGCCACCATCCTCCTCACATTATACAGAGACCAATCCCCTGTCCTCCTCACACTACGATATCACTACTGCCATCATCCTCCTCACATTATACAGAGACCGCTCCTCTCATTCTTCTCTCACTGCGTTATCACTACTGCCACCATCCTCCTCACACTCTACAGAGACCACTCCTATCATCCTCCTCACACTACGTTATGACTACTGCCACCACCCTCCTCACATTATACAGAAACCGCTCCTCCCATCCTCCTCCTCACATTATACAGAGACCAATCCTCACATCCTCCTCACACTACCTTATCACTACTACCACCATCCTCCTCACATTATACAGAGACCAATCCCCCCCGTCCTCCTCACACTACGTTATCACTACTGCCACCATCCTCCTCACACTATACAGAGACTACTCCTCTCATCCACCTCACACTACGTTATCACTACTACCACCATCCTCCTCACACTCTACAGAGACCGCTCCTCTCATCCCCCTCACACTACGTTATCACTACTGCCACCATCCTCCTCACATTATACAGAAACCGCTCCTCCCATCCTCCTCACACTACTTTATCACTACTACCACCATCCTCCTCACACTCTACAGAGACTGCTCCTCTCATCCCCCTCACACTACATTATCACTACTGCCACCATCCTCCTCACACTCTACAGAGACCGCTCCTCTCATCCTCCTCACACTACGTTATCACTACTGCCACCATCCTCCTCACACTCTACAGAGACCGCTCCTCTCATCCCCCTCACACTACGTTATCACTACTACCACCATCCTCCTCACACTCTACAGAGACCGCTCCTCTCATCTCCCTCACACTACGTTATCACTACTGCCACCATCCTCCTCACATTATACAGAAACCGCTCCTCCCATCCTCCTCACACTACTTTATCACTACTACCACCATCCTCCTCACACTCTACAGAGACCGCTCCTCTCATCCCCCTCACACTACGTTATCACTACTGCCACCATCCTCCTCACACTCTACAGAGACCGCTCCTCTCATCCTCCTCACACTACGTTATCACTACTGCCACCATCCTCCTCACATTATACAGAGACCAATCCCCTGTCCTCCTCACACTACGTTATCACTACTGCCACCATCCTCCTCACACTACGTTATCACTACTGCCACCATCCTCCTCACATTATACAGAGACCACTCCTCTTATCCCCCTCGCACTACGTTATCACTACTGCCACCATCCTCCTCACACTACGTTATCACTACTGCCACCATCCTCCTCATACCCTACAGAGACCAATCCCCCCCGTCCTCCTCACACTACGTTATCACTACTGCCACCATCCTCCTCACATTATACAGAGACCACTCCTCTTATCTCCCTAGCACTACCTTATCACTACTGCCACCATCCTCCTCATACCCTACAGAGACCAATCCCCCCCATCCTCCTCACACTACGTTATCACTACTGCCACCATCCTCCTCACACTACGTTATCACTACTGCCACCATCCTCCTCATACCCTACAAAGACCAACCCCCCCGTCCTCCTCACACTACGTTATCACTACTGCCACCATCCTCCTCATACCCTACCAGTGATCGCGCTGAGCCAAAAAAAAAGTGGGTCCCAGGGACCCTTCACTTTTAAAAATTGGGGTCCTACCGGTCTTTTTCTGGGTCCCATCGGAATGAAGGTTCTTATTAATTTTAATCTTGTTTGGACACTACAAAAGTGTTGCAAGATGGGGGGGATGGGGTGACAATGCTGCTGGGCTGTGTAGCATGCAGGACACCCTGCACCAGAGCTGTAACTAGACATTTTGGTGCCCTTAGGCAGAAAGTGAATTGGTGTTAGACCACTTAGACCACGCGCTGCAAAATTTTAGGGGCGTGGCTTCATAGGGAAGGGGCGTGGCCACATAATAGTGTCAATTCACATTACACCACACAGTAGTGGCGCTTATACACATTGCACCAGGTAGAACCTCCTATGCACACTGATCCAGGTAGATCACGTCATACACTTTGCACCAGGTACAGCACGTCATACACTTTGCTCCAGGTACAGCACGTCATACACTTTGCTCCAGGTACAGCACGTCATACACTTTGCTCCAGGTACAGCACGTCATACACTTTGCACCAGGTACAGCACGTCATACACTTTGCACCAGGTACAGCACGTCCTACACTTTGCACCAGGTACAGCACGTCATACACTTTGCACCAGGTACAGCACGTCATACACTTTGCACCAGGTACAGCACGTCATACACTTTGCACCAGGTACAGCACGTCATACACTTTGCACCAGGTAGAACACGTTATTATACACATTGCGCCAGGTAGAGCACGTTATTATACACAATGCGCCTGGTAGAGCACGTTATAATATACATTGCACTAGGTAGAACACGTTATTATACACAATGCGCCTGGTAGAGCACGTTATTATACACATTGCACTAGGTAGAGCACGTTATCATACACATTGCGCCTGGTAGAGCACGTTATTATACACATTGCGCCAGGTAGAGCACGTTATCATACACATTGCGCCAGGTAGAACACGTTATCATACACATTGCGCCAGGTAGAACACGTTATCATACACATTGCGCCAGGTAGAACACGTTATCATACACATTGCGCCAGGTAGAATACGTTATCGTACACATTGCGCCAGGTAGAGCACGTTATCATACACATTGCGCCAGGTAGAACACGTTATTATACACATTGCGCCAGGTAGAACTTGTTATTATACACAATGCGCCAGGTAGAACTTGTTATTATACACAATGCGCCTGGTAGAGCACGTTATTATACACAATGCGCCTGGTAGAGCACTGAGGCACATTGCAGTAACCACTCACTTATCACCTCCAGTTGCACGAAGGGGCCGTTTGACACAAGTGGTTCCGCCCCCAGCAGCAACTCACTGACACTCACCATTTTTTCTGACAGCACAGTGCAGTGAGTGCACTGGCACAAGTAGCCAGCCTGCGCCTGTAGTAGCCGCAACCTGGAGGAGCTCTATGTGAAATCGCAAGCAGAGGCTGTTCTCTGGCAAGAAGGAGCTCGTCCAATCGCTTCCCCTGACGGGCTGGCCACTGCGAAATATACCGATAATCAGTTCCAACTGTGTAAAGTAGTGGAGCCCCAGGTGCAATGGGAAAGTCAGTGTCACTGCACAGTTGTACTGATATACTGGTATATTTAGCAGTGGCCAGCCCGTCAGGGGAAGCGATCGGAGGAGCTCCTTCTTGCCAGCCTCTGCTTGCGATTTCAAGATAGCTCCTTCATGCTGCGGCGCCGGCTGGCTACTTGTGCCAGTGCACTCACTGCACTGTGCTGTCAGAAAAATGGTGTCAGTGAGGCCCTGACACTCTGAGCGGCCTCACATTGCACACACGGAGCTTGCAGCCCCCGGACATCCCGCATCTGCACCAGCTACTCCAGGTGAAGCGGGGCGATGCAGCACTGTCTACTGCTTACCTACAGCGGGAGCTGCGCAGCCCGGCCGGCTCCTGCTGGAAGGTAGTTGTCGGGTCTCGGTGGGGCGTTGAGCGGGTCCCGGGTAGGGGGGGTGGCGGCGGGCAGATCCGGAGCTGTACTCCCAGTCGCAGAGGAGGGTGCTGGCGGCAGAGCGGCAGTGGAGCCGGATGAGCGGGGCCAGTCTGTCAGCCCTGCAGCACAGATTCATGTGCTGGCGGGGAGCAGGATTCAAAGCGGGAGATGCTGCAGGCTGTGATTGGATGGAGACTACAGGAGGTGATTGGCCGAGGAAACAGCCAGTCACCTCCTGCATTCCGCTGACAGGCTTAACACATGCAAACACATATTCAGATGAGCGCGTCCTGTGGGACCCGCTCATCTTCTAAATGTGAGTCCCGGGCGGCTGTTTCTGGGTAAAATACGCGCCATGGCGCGTTTTTGCGATCACTGCCCTACAGAGACCAACCCCCCCGTCCTCCTCACACTACGTTATCACTACTGCCACCATCCTCCTCACATTATACAGAAACCACTCCTCTCATCCTCCTCACACTACGTTATCACTACTACCACCATCCTCCTCACACTCTACAGAGACCGCTCCTCTCATCCCCCTCACACTACGTTATCACTACTGCCACCATCCTCCTCACACTCTACAGAGACCGCTCCTCTCATCCTCCTCACACTACGTTATCACTACTGCCACCATCCTCCTCACATTATACAGAGACCGCTCCTCTCATCCCCCTAGCACTACCTTATCACTACTGCCACCATCCTCCTCATACCCTACAGAAACCAATCCCCCCCGTCCTCCTCACACTACGTTATCACTACTGCCACCATCCTCCTCACATTATACAGAGACCACTCCTCTTATCCCCCTCGCACTACGTTATCACTACTGCCACCATCCTCCTCACACTACGTTATCACTACTGCCACCATCCTCCTCATACCCTACAGAGACCAATCCCCTCCGTCCTCCTCACACTACGTTATCACTACTGCCACCATCCTCCTCACACTACGTTATCACTACTGCCACCATCCTCCTCATACCCTACAGAGACCAACCCCCCCGTCCTCCTCACACTACGTTATCACTACTGCCACCATCCTCCTCACATTATACAGAGACCGCTCCTCCCATCCTCCTCACACTACGTTATCACTACTACCACCATCCTCCTCACATTATACAGAGATCGCTCCTCCCATCCTCCTCACACTACGTTATCACTACTGCCACCATCCTCCTCATACCCTACAGAGACCAATCCCCCCCGTCCTTCTCACACTACGTTATCACTACTGCCACCATCCTCCTGACATTATACAGAGACCGCTCCTGTCATCCTCCTCCTCGCACTACGTTATCACTACTGCCACCATCCTCCTCATACCCTACAGAGACCAATCCCCTCCGTCCTCCTCACACTACGTTATCACTACTGCCACCATCCTCCTCACACTACGTTATCACTACTGCCACCATCCTCCTCATACCCTACAGAGACCAACCCCCCCGTCCTCCTCACACTACGTTATCACTACTGCCACCATCCTCCTCACATTATACAGAGACCGCTCCTCCCATCCTCCTCACACTACGTTATCACTACTACCACCATCCTCCTCACATTATACAGAGATCGCTCCTCCCATCCTCCTCACACTACGTTATCACTACTGCCACCATCCTCCTCATACCCTACAGAGACCAATCCCCCCCGTCCTTCTCACACTACGTTATCACTACTGCCACCATCCTCCTGACATTATACAGAGACCGCTCCTGTCATCCTCCTCCTCGCACTACGTTATCACTACTACCACCATCCTCCTCACATTATACAGAGACCAATCCTCCTGTCCTCCTCACACTACGATATCACTACTGCCACCATCCTCCTCACACGCTACAGAGACCACTCCTCTCTGCTCCTCACACTGCATTATCACTACTGCCACAATCCTCCTCATACCCTACAGAGACCAATCCCCCCCCGTCCTCCTCACACTACGTTATCACTACTGCCACCATCCTCCTCACACGCTACAGAGACCGCTCCTCTCTGCTCCTCACGCTGCACTCTGATGTGACTGCTCTGGTACATAGTAACCTGTTCTCTCTCCTCTGTTGCACTCTAACAGGTTGAAGCACGTAGAGCGAGCCAATGAGGCGCTGGCTATTGACACTCTATTAGTCACTGATGAGCTCTTCAGGTGAGTACCGCAAGGTGATGCTTTCTGTCCTTCCGCTGGTGGCTTCCTTCTCGGATAACCTGTATCTTCTGATTTAGGCATCAAGACGTGGCCATGCGAAGCCGTTACGTGAGACTTGTGGACAATGTGAAAGAGAACGGAGGGACAGTCAGGTGAGAAGGAGATGGCTGCGGTGATTGGATGGTGCAGTGCGCACGTAGGAGGAAGGAGCCATGTAAGCTGAATGGCGGGCAAGGACGCGGAATGGCGTTAGGCTGAACGTCTTGCAGAATAAAAGGATCCGGGAGGAGAATTCTGCCATGTTCTGAGAAGATGAACAGCTTTAGAAAGCTAAAGAGACAAATATGTTTTAATTGACCAGCCTATATAAATAGCAGATAACCCCCGTAGCCAGCGAGGTAGGGGTGCGCAAATCTCCCGAGATCAGAAAGAAGAGTATGACCTGCAGAGCTCGCTGCTGCCAGCGAAACACGACGAGAACCGTTCTATTCTACATAAACTCCTATAACATCCACCCCCGGGAGTCATGTACACGGATAAATCATCAATACACTCAGCGTATCAAATATTTCCTAAAGCGGGAATTATACCTGATACCTGATGCTCAATAGGCTCAACTGATGATTCAGCGAAACTCTGTAGTAGCCGCCATGGCGCATACAATCAGGCCGGTAACTTACAGCTTTCCACCAGCTACTGATGGTACCCAAACCTCCATTCAGGTGAAACCCCCGCAGATATAAGGGCAATCTGCCTGTACGAGGGTAGATGATGTGCCAGGAAGGGGGGATTAGGTGCAGGGGCTTTCCGCTACTAGCTATCAGATAAGCTGCCATTCAGCATGTGACAGATCACGGTGGGGTTCCAGCCGGTGCAGTCTGCATAGGAAGATGGTGTACCTGCCACTAGAAGTCCAGAAGCGCCTGTGAGCAGTTTCCGCACTGAACTGTGTAGAGAGCTCCAGTGGAGGCCACTTTAGCACACATGCAGCGTGTTAGCTGAAATAGCATAATGCAGGTGATATCATCCTTTTACTGCTTACTACATTTTATTTATAAGGCGCCACAAGTGTTTTGCAGCGCCGTACATACGGCAGACATTAGAACAATACAGGGTATACAGAAATTAACATCACAGAAAACTTAAACAGAGCACAGGTAACAATCAGCAGCACAGTTCTCAGTACACAATACAACTGAGGTGTCAGGAAGGAAAGGAGTAATCAGCGCACTACTAGGGGGAGGCGGCCATTGGAAGAGCTGAACGGTAACGAGCGAGAGGTGATGCGGAAAAAGACGGTTGCTAAGTATGTGAGGGTTATAGTTGAAGTGTGAAAGAAGAGGGCTGTGAGAACAGAAGGGAGGAGGGCCCTGCTCTAAGGAGCTTACAATCTAGGGGTGGGGGGAGACAGACAGGTGACATGAGGTGCGAGCTGGCGGAAGGTGGCCTGGTGTCAGGAAGTTAGCGAGGCAGAGATGGCCGAGGCATCAGGATGGGAGAGCGGCCTCGAGACTGGGTTATGCGGAAGGGTAGGCTGTGATGGACAGGTGGGTTCTCAGTGCCAGTTTGAAGCTTTGCAGGGTTGGGGAGAGTCTAATATAGTGGGGGAGCTTGTTCCAGTGAATTGGGGCAGCACAGGTAAAATCTTGAATTTGCGCATGGGATGTAGTGACTAGGGTAGACGAGAGGCGACGGTCATTGGCCGACCGGAGAGGGCTGGAGGGAGTATGTAGGGAGAGGAGGTTGGAGATGTAGGGAGCAGTGGAGATGGAGAGGGCTGGAGGGAGTATGTAGGGAGATAGGTTGGATATGTAGGGAGTAGTGACGTTGGAGAGGACTGGAGCGAGTATGTAGGGAAATGAGGTTGGGGATGTAGGGAGCAGTGAAGTTAGAGAGGGCCTTGTATGTGAGGGTGAGGAGTTTGAAGATTCTGTACGGGAAGGGGAGTGGCCGTTGTAGAGCCGTGGGAGAGGAAATAAGTCTAGCTGCGGAGTTGAGAACAGATCGGAGTGGAGCGAGATGGGAGAGTGGGGGGCCAGTGAGGAGAACATTGCAGTAGTCGAGCCGTGAGATGACCAGTGAGTGGACAATAAGTTTAGTCGCACTCTGGCAGAGGAACGGTCTGATGCGTAGCTAGAGCCGACAGGATTGAGCCAGAGATTGGATGTGGGGGGTGAAGGAGAAGGGTGGAGTCAAGAGTGACGCCCAGGCAGCGGAGTTGGGAAATGGTGAAGATGGAGTTGGGGAACATGGTCAACAGTGATCGAGATATTGGGCGGGAGTGGATACTCTGGATGGGGGAAAGATGTTGAGCTTGAAGCAACATCCAGGAGGAGATGACGAAGAGGCAGCTGGATACCCGAGAGAGGACAGTGGGGGAAAGGTCAGGAGAGGAGATTAATAGTTGTGTATCGTTGGTGTATACTAGCTATGAGCCCTCCCTGCCTGGTGTATGTGCGTCACATGCAAAACCTGTGAATACTTGGTGGTGATTGATAGATTGGCAGAGGTGGTAGCACTCGGTGACTAGTACGGCAGATATGTTGGGTGGGGGATTAGTGAACGGTGGTAATTAGGGTGAGAAGGTGGTAGTGAGCGGCGTTCGGTGACTAGTACGGCAGATATGTTGGGTGGTGTGAACGGTGGTAATTAGTGTGGGGAGCAGCACTCGGTGACTGGTAGGGCAGATACATTGGGTGCGGGGATTAGTGAACGGTGGTAATTAGGGTGGGGGAGGTGGTTGGGAGCAGCACTCTGTGACTTGGGGCAGATACGTTGGATGGGGTAATTAGTGAACGGTGGTAATTAGGGTGGGGGGGGTGGTGGGGAGCAGCACTCGGTGACTGGTAGGGCAGATACGTTGTATGGGGTGATTAGTGAACGGTGGTAATTAGGGTGGGGGAGGTGATAGTGAGTGGCGCTTGGTGACTGGTAGGGCAGATATGTTGGATGGGGTAATTAGTGAACGGTGGTAATTAGGGTGGGGGGGGTGGTGGGGAGCAGCACTCGGTGACTGGTAGGGCAGATACGTTGTATGGGGTGATTAGTGAACGGTGGTAATTAGGGTGGGGGAGGTGGTAGTGAGTGGCGCTTGGTGACTGGTAGGGCAGATACGTTGGATGGGGTAATTAGAGAGCAGTGGTAATTAGGGTGGGGGAGGTGGTGGGGAGCAGCACTCGGTGACTCGTAGGGCAGATACGTTGGATGGGGTGATTGATGAACGGTGGTAATTAGGGTGGGGGAGGTGGTTGGGAGCAGCACTCTGTGACTTGGGACAGATACGTTGGGTGGGGTAATTAGAGAGCAGTGGTAATTAGGGTGGGGGAGGTGGTGGGGAGCAGCACTCTGTGACTTGGGACAGATACGTTGGGTGGGGTAATTAGAGAGCAGTGGTAATTAGGGTGGGGGAGGTGGTGGGGAGCAGCACTCGGTGACTGGTAGGGCAGATACGTTGGGTGGGGTGATTAGTGAACGGTGGTAATTAGGGTGGGGGAGGTGGTGGGGAGCAGCACTCGGTGACTTGGGGCAGATACGTTGGATGGGGTAATTAGTGAACGGGGGTAATTAGGGTGGGGGAGGTGGTGGGGAGCAGCACTCGGTGACTGGTAGGGCAGATACGTTGGGTGGGGTGATTAGTGAACGGTGGTAATTAGGGTGGGGGAGGTGGTGGGGAGCAGCACTCGGTGACTGGTAGGGCAGATACGTTGGGTGGGGTGAGCGGTGGTAATTAGGGTGGGGGAGGTAGTTGGGAGCAGCACTCTGTGACTTGGGGCAGATACGTTGGGTGGGGTAATTAGTGAGCAGTGGTAATTAGGGGGGTGACGAGGGCAGATCATTCTCGTTCTATATGTATATGACGTTTTGCTCCTCTTTTCCCCGCAGGATTTTCTCCAGCCTGCATGTGTCAGGAGAGCGTAAGTAGCTGTTGCTGTTATTGGGTTCATGTATTGCCTGATGAGTTGTATTTCTGGGGTACCATGGGAATAACACGGGGAAGGCACCGGGTACACGGCCATGGGGAGGGGGGGGGGGGGGGGGTGCTGCTGTCACCTTCCTGACTGGCTTTTATGTTACAGAATTGATTCAACTAACCGGCGTGGCAGCCATCTTACGCTTTCCGGTGGCCGATCTATCGGAGGATGAGTCCACCTCGGAGGAGGACTAGCGCCAGGGAATGCTCAGAGACTGATTATTTATTAAGCCGAAGTCTCATGGCGGTCTGGCGTGCTACCGAGTGGTCGCCATGGTGACCTAGGACTCTGTGTTGTTATTATGGGAGACTCTGGGGAATGTCCTCCACGCTGCCATCTGCTGTCATCATTAATAAACACCTTGGATGTTGGACAAGAAGTTTCTTCTCAGGTGTGAGTCTCTTGCAGGAGGCGTCCGTGTTGGGGTTATATCCTCCTCCTGTCCGGTTACATTACATGTAGAGTTTTGGTTGCACCCCCCACACACCTCCATGCAGTCGTGTGGGGCGTTCAGTGTCCGGTTACCGGATGATCCGCCGGTGTATGGTGTGATAGGACCTCCTGGTGGACAGATTACGGGTTCTTGTTGCTTTATAAGCCTCCTGCACATGGAGTGACTGGTTCTGCGTGGGTCTGTTGGAGAAGAGCGCTGACGTTTATGGAAAACAGGGCTATGCCTCCCTTCTGTGCGCCATTCCTGCGCCCAAACTTACGGATGTCAGCTTGCTTTGTCCGCCAGTACCCCATTCGCATGAGCGAGAGGGGATTTAGGACCAGTCACCTTAGGCAGTGAGAAGCGAGCAACGTGGGTATAACTGTATATTACTTTCTCTAACGTCCTAAGTGGATGCTGGGGACTCCGTAAGGACCATGGGGAATAGCGGCTCCGCAGGAGACTGGGCACATCTAAAGAAAGCTTTAGGATTATCTGGTGTGCACTGGCTCCTCCCCCTATGACCCTCCTCCAAGCCTCAGTTAGATCTCTGTGCCCGAACGAGAAGGGTGCACACTAGGGGCTCTCCTGAGCTTCTTAGTGAAAGTTTTAGTTTAGGTTTATTATTTTCAGTGAGTCCTGCTGGCAACAGGCTCACTGCATCGAGGGACTAAGGGGAGAAGAAGCGAACTCACCTGCGTGCAGAGTGGATTGGGCTTCTTAGGCTACTGGACATTAGCTCCAGAGGGACGATCACAGGTTCAGCCTGGATGGGTCCCGGAGCCGCGCCGCCGGCCCCCTTACAGAGCCAGAAGACAGAAGAGGTCCGGAAAATCGGCGGCAGAAGACGTCCTGTCTTCAATAAGGTAGCGCACAGCACCGCAGCTGTGCGCCATTGCTCTCAGCACACTTCACACTCCGGTCACTGAGGGTGCAGGGCGCTGGGGGGGGGGGGGGGGGCGCGCCCTGAGACGCAATAAAAACACCTTGGATGGCAAAAAATGCATCACATATAGCTCCTGGGCTATATGGATGCATTTAACCCCTGCCAGAATATACAAAAAAACGGGTGATAAGGCCGCCGAAAAGGGGGCGGAGCCTATCTCCTCAGCACACTGGCGCCATTTTCCCTCACAGCTCAGTTGGAGGGAAGCTCCCTGGCTCTTCCCTGCACTACAGAAAGGGTTAAAAAAAGAGAGGGGGGCACTAATTAGGCGCAGTATTAAAACATACAGCAGCTATAAGGGGAAAAACACTTATATAAGGTTATCCCTGTATATATATATAGCGCTCTGGTGTGTGCTGGCATACTCTCCCTCTGTCTCCCCAAAGGGCTAGTGGGGTCCTGTCCTCTATCAGAGCATTCCCTGTGTGTGTGCTGTGTGTCGGTACGTTTGTGTCGACATGTATGAGGAGAAAAATGATGTGGAGACGGAGCAGAGTGTCTGTAACAGTGATGTCACCCCCTAGGGGGTCGACACCTGAGTGGATGTACTGTTGAAAATTACGTGACAGTGTCAGCTCTGTATAAAAAAACAGTGGTTGACATGAGACAGCCGGCTACTCAGCTTGTGCCTGTCCAGACGTCTCAAAGCGCCCGTTACCTCAGATGGCAGATACAGACGCCGACACGGATACTGACTCCTGTGTCGACGGTGAAGAGACAACCGTGATTTCCAGTAGGGCCACACGTTACATGATTGAGACAATGGAAAATGTTTTATACATTTCTGATAATACGAGTACCACCAAAAAGGGGTATTATGTTCGGTGAGGGAAAAACTACCTGTAGTTTTCCTGAATCTGAGAAATAAAATGAGGTGTGTGATGATGCGTGGGTTTCCCCCCGATAACAATTGATAATTTCTTAAAAAGTATTGGCTGTATACCCTTTCCCGCCAGAGGTTAGGGTGCGTTGGGAAACACCCCCTAGGGGGGATAAGGCGCTCACACGCTTGTAAGAACAAGGGCTCTACCCTCTCATGAGATGGCCGCCCTTAAGGATCCTGCTGATAGAAAGCAGGAGGTTATCCAAAAATGTATTCACACACATACTGGTGTTATACTGCGACCAGCAATCGCCTCAGCCTGGAGGTGCAGTGCTGGGTTGGCATGGTCGGATTCCCTGACTGGAAATATTGATATCCTAGATAAGGATAGTATATTATTGCCTATAGAGCATTTAAAAGATGCATTTCTATATATGCGTGATGCACAGCGGAATATTTGCCGACTGGCATCAAGTATAAGTGCGTTGTCCAATTCTACCAGTAAAATGGTCAGGTGATGCGGATTCCAAACGGCATTTGGAAGTATTGCCTTTAAAAGGGGACATTTGGGGTCGGTCTGTTAGACCTGGTGGCCACGGCAACAACTGGGAAATCCACGTTTGTACCCCAGGTCGCCTCTCAAAATAAGACGCCGTATTATCAGGCGCAGTCCTTTGTTGGCAAGCGGACAAAAGGTTCCTCTTTTCTGCTCGTGACAGAGGGAGTGGAAAAAGGCTGAAGAGATTACCCAGTTCCCAGGAACAGAAAGCCTTTCCCGCCTCTGCAAAAGCCCTCAGTATGACGCTAGGGCCTTACAAATTCAGGCACGGTGGGGGCCCGTTCTCAATGAATTTCAGTGCGCAGTGGGCTCACTCGCAAGTAGACCACTGGATCCTTCAGGTAATATCTCAAGGGTACATATTGAAATTCGAGACGTCTTCCCCTCGCCGTTTCCAAAAGTCGGCTTTACCGACGTCTCCCTCTGACAGGGAGGCAGTTTTGGAAGCCATTCACCCAGCAGGTGATAATCAAGGTACCCCTCCTGCAACAGGGAACGGGGTATTATTCCACACTATTGTGGTACCGAAGCCAGACGGCCTGGTGAAACCGATTCTAAATCTAAAATCTAAAATCTTTGAACACTTACATACAGAGGTTCAAATTCAAGATTGAGTCACTCAGAGCAGTGATTGCGAACCTGGAAGAAGGGGACTACATGAGGTCTTGGGACATCAAGGATGCTTACCTTCATGTCAAAGTTTACCCTTCTCACCAAGGGTACCTCAGGTTATGGTACAGAACTGTCACTATCAGTTCAGACGCTGCCGTAGGGATGGTCCACGGCACCCCGGGTCTTTACCAAGGTAATGGCCGAAATGATATCCCTTCGAAGGAGGGAATTTTAGTTATCCCTTACTTGGACGATTCCCTGATAAGGGTAAGATCCAGGGAACAGTTGGAAGTCGGTGTAGCACTATCTCAGGTAGTGTTGCGGCAGCACGATTGGATTCTCAATATTCCAAAATCGCAGCTGGTTCCGACGACTTGTCTTCTTTTTCCTAGGGATGTTCCTGGACACAGTCCAGAAAAAAGGTGTTTCTCCCGGAAGAGAAAACCAGGGAGTTATCCGAGCTAGTCAGGAACCTCCTAAAACCGAACCAAGTCTCAGTGCATCAATGCACAAGGGTTCTGGGTAAAAATGGTGGCTTCCTACGAAGCAATCCCATTCGTTAGATTCCACGCAAGAACTTTCCAGTGGAACCTACTGGACAAATGGTCCGGGTCGCATTTTCAGATGCATCAGCGGATAACCCTGTCACCAAGGACAAGGGTATCCATCATGTGGTGGTTGGAGAGTGCTCATCTTCTAGAGGGCCGCAGATTCGGCATTCAGGACTGGGTCCTGGTGACCACGGATGCCAGCCTGCGAGGCTGGGGAGCAGTCACACAGGGAAGGAATATCCAGGGCTTAGGGTCAAGCCTGGATACATCACTTCACATAAATATCCTGAAGCTAAGGGCCATTTACAATGCTCTAAGCTTAGCAAGACCTCTGCTTCAAGGTCAGCCGGTGTTGATCCAGTCGGACAACATCATGGCAGTCACCCACGTAAACAGACAGGGTGGCACAAGAAGCAGGAGGGCAATGGCAGAAGCTGCAGGGATTCTTCGCTGGGCGGAAAATCATGTGATAGCACTGTCAACAGTATTCATTCCGGGAGTGGACAACTGGGAAGCAGACTTCCTCAGCACGACCTCCACCCGGGAGAGTGGGGACTTCACCCAGAAGTCGTCCACATGATTAAAAAACTCGACAGGTATTGCGCCAGGTCAAGAGACCCTCAGGCAATAGTTGTAGACGCTCTGGTAACACCGTGGGTGTACCAGTCAGTGTATGTGTTCCCTCCTCTGCCTCTCATACCCAAGGTACTGAGATTGATAAGATGGAGAGGAGAAAGCACTATATTCGTGGCTCCGGATTGGCCAAGAAGGACTTGGTAACCGGAACTTCAAGAGATGCTCACGGAGGATCCGTGGCCTCTACCTCTAAGAAGGGACCTGCTCCAGCAAGGACCCTGTCTGTTCCAAGACTTACCGCGGCTGCGTTTGACGGCATGGCGGTTGAACGCCGGATCCTGAAGGAAAAAAGGCTTTCCGGATGAAGTCATCCCTATCCTGATCAAAGCCAGGAAGGATGTAACCGCAAAAACATTATCACCGCAAATGGCGAAAATATGTTGCGTGGTGCGAGGCCAGTAAGGCCCGACGGAGGAAATTCAACTGGGTCGATTCCTACATTTCCTGCAAACAGGAGTGTCTATGGGCCTGAAATTGGGGTCCATTAAGGTTCAAATTTGCGGCCCTGTCAATTTTCTTCCAAAAAGAACTAGCTTCAGTCCCTGAAGTTCAGACGTTTGTAAAAGGGGTACTGCATATACAGCCTCCTTTTGTGCCTCCAGTGGCACTTTGGGATCTCAATGTAGTTTTGGGTTCCAAAAGTCACATTGTTTTGAACCACTTAAATCTGTGGAGTTAAAATATCTCACATGGAAAGTGGTCATGCTGTTGGCCCTGGCCTGGGCCAGGCGCGTGTCAGAATTGACGGCTTTATCCTGAAAAAGCCCTTATCTGATTTTCCATTCGGACAGGGCGGAATTGAGGACTCGTCCTCAGTTTCTCCCCAAGGTGGTTTCAGCGTCTCACCTGAACCAACCTATTGTGGTACCTGCGGCTACTAGGGACTTGGAGGACTCCAAGTTGCTGGACGTAGTCAGGGCCCTGAAAATATATGTTTCCAGGACGGCTGGAGTCAGAAAATCTGACTCGCTGTTTATCCTGTATGCACCCAACAAGCTGGGTGCTCCTGCTTCTAAGCAGACTATTGCTCGTTGGATTTGTAGTACAATTCAGCTTGCACATTCTGTGGCAGGCCTGCCACAACCAAAAATCTGTGAATGCCCACTCCACAAGGAAGGTGGGCTCATCTTGGGCGGCTGCCCGAGGGGTCTCGGCTTTACAACTTTGCCGAGCAGCTACTTGGTCAGGAGCAAATACGTTTGTAAAATTCTACAAAATTGATACCCTGGCTGAGGAGGACCTGGAGTTCTCTCATTTGGTGCTGCAGAGTCATCCGCACTCTCCCGCCCGTTTGGGAGCTTTGGTATAATCCCCATGGTACTTACGGAGTCCCCAGCATCCACTTAGGACGTTAGAGAAAATAAGAATTTACTTACCGATAATTCTATTTCTCATAGTCCGTAGTGGATGCTGGGCGCCCATCCCAAGTGCGGATTGTCTGCAGTACTTGTACATAGTTATTGTTACAAAAATCGGGTTATTATTGTTGTGAGCCATCTTTCAGAGGCTCCTCTGTTATCATGCTGTTAACTGGGTTCAGATCACAGGTTGTACGGTGTGATTGGTGTGGCTGGTATGAGTCTTACCCGGGATTCAAAATCCTTCCTTATTGTGTACGCTCGTCCGGGCACAGTATCCTAACTGAGGCTTGGAGGAGGGTCATAGGGGGAGGAGCCAGTGCACACCAGTTAGTCCTAAAGCTTTCTTTAGATGTGCCCAGTCTCCTGCGGAGCCGCTATTCCCCATGGTCCTTACGGAGTCCCCAGCATCCACTACGGACTATGAGAAATAGAATTATCGGTAAGTAAATTCTTATTTTATTAAGCATGAACCTCGCCATAACGACGGTACGGATCGGCGCCATCTGTGAGTAAGATGATAGGAGGAGTCACATCTGCCAGGCAATGCGACTATTTGCCCACAGAGAATCCACCGCTGTACTGCCCCATCTCCGCCCTGGTGTAGGTTACCCCTAGCGATTCCCCCCCCCCCCCCCTGCAGACCGACCTGCAGTAACAAGGCAGCCTTCCAGTCCCATACGTTATGCCTCGCCCCTCTCCGCCAATACAAACGTTTATTGTTCTGGTTGTAGAGATGGAAGAATTGCTACAATGTGATTGTATCATAATAAGAACATCCAATCATATTTGTGCAATGTAATCCTTCAGCTCCCATTCACTATACTGTACAATCTAATCCTAAGGTCTACACCAATACAGTCACTGGGGGAATTCAAATGTTTGAGAAGTCAGTTGGGTGTCTGTTGTTTCCTGTCTATTAGATATCAGACACCCAACTGACTTTTCAAACATTTGAATTCCCCCCTCTGAATGGGGAAATTGCCCAGAGCCCAGCGGCCAGAGGGAGAGGCCAGCATGAGCGCCCAGTGGCTAGAGGGAGAGGCCAGCATGAGCGCCCAGTGGCTAGAGGCCAGCGGCCAGAGGGAGAGGCCAGCGGCCAGAGGAAGAGGCCAGCATGAGCGCCCAGTGGCTAGAGGCCAGTGGCCAGAGGGAGAGGCCAGCGGCCAGAGGGAGAGGCCAGCATGAGTGGCTAGAGGCCAGCGGCCAGAGGGAGAGGCCAGCATGAGCACCCAGTGGCTAGAGGCCAGCATGAGCACCCAGTGGCTAGAGGCCAGCATGAGCACCCAGTGGCTAGAGGCCAGCGGCCAGAGGGAGAGCACAGCAACCAGCCAGAGAGGCTAGCGGGAGAGCACAGCAGCCAGAGGGAGGAGCCAGAGGGAGAGCCCAGCAGCCAGGGAGAGGCCAGGGAGAGAGCCCATCAGCCAGAGAGAGAGCGCAGCGGCCAGAGTGAGAGCGCAGCAAATGCAGAATACAGAGCAGCTCCATAAAATACACAGTACAGAGACTGCTCTCCACTAATAGAGGAAGCAGTGATACAGAGGCCTTCAGAAAGAAGAGACAGCACGCCATCTCACAAGTAGACGGATAAAATAGAATAAAGAGACCATTTCCTATAAGCAGAAAATAGAAGTAGGGAGTTTAGAGACCACTCCAGTGAAGAAAGGATAAAGTTGATGAAGAACAGAGAGACGGCTTCCCACCATCAGTGTGACTACAGACACTACCACTCACAAGTAGAGAGACAGCTCCCGACTAGCAGAGAGACTGGAGGGACAGCTCCCCACTAGCAGAGAGACTGGAGGGACAGCTCCCCACCAGGAGAGACAGCTCCCCACTAGCAGAGAGACTGAAGGGACAGCTCCCCACTAGCAGGGACAGGAGAGACAGCTCCCCACTAGCAGGGAGACTGAAGGGACAGCTCCCCACTAGCAGGGATGGGAGAGACAGCTCCCCACTAGCAGGGAGACTGAAGGGACAGCTCCCCACTAGCAGAGACGGGAGAGACAGCTCCCCACTAGCAGGGAGACTGGAGGGACAGCTCCCCACTAGCAGAGAGACTGGAGGGACAGCTCCCCACCAGGAGAGACAGCTCCCCACTAGCAGAGAGACTGAAGGGACAGCTCCCCACTAGCAGGGATGGGAGAGACAGCTCCCCACTAGCAGGGAGACTGAAGGGACAGCTCCCCACTAGCAGGGACGGGAGAGACAGCTCCCCACTAGCAGGGAGACTGAAGGGACAGCTCCCCACTAGCAGGGACGGGAGAGACAGCTCCCCACTAGCAGAGAGACTGGAGGGACAGCTCCCCACTAGCAGAGAGACTGGAGGGACAGCTCCCCACTAGCAGAGAGACTGGAGGGACAGCTCCCCACTAGCAAAGAGACTGAAGGGACAGCTCCCCACTAGCAGAGAGACTGAAGGGACAGCTCCCCACTAGCAGAGAGACGGGAGAGACAGCTCCCCACTAGCAGAGAGACTGAAGGGACAGCTCCCCACTAGCAGGGACGGGAGAGACAGCTCTTTTGAAGCTGAGAATCCCCTGCCTGCAGGTAGGGATGAGACGCCACTTCCTGCAGGTAGAGAGGACAGGTACAGACACGAGTAGCCTGCAGGTGCTCTGTAACATATAACTGGCTCACAGACACAAAGAAACGCAGCAGTCTCTTCTGGCTGGGGGTCTCTCTTCACTCTCTTCTGTCAGGGGTTCTCTCCCTACTTCCGGCTGGTAGTCTCCGCTGTCTTCTGGCTGGAGGTCTCTCTCCGCTCTCTTCTGGCTGGGGTCTCTCTCCGCTGTCTTCTGGCTGGGGGTCTCTCTCCGCTGTCTTCTGGCTGGGGGTCTCTCTCCGCTCTCTTCTGGCTGGGGTCTCTCTCCGCTCTCTTCTGGCTGGGGTCTCTCTCCGCTCTCTTCTGGCTGGGGTCTCTCTCCGCTTTCTTTTGGCTGGAGGTCTCTCTCCGCTCTCTTCTGGCTGGGGTCTCTCTCCGCTCTCTTCTGGCTGGAGGTCTCTCTCCGCTTTCTTTTGGCTGGAGGTCTCTCTCCGCTCTCCTCTGGCTGAGGGACTTCGCCCTTTTCTGGCTGGGGGTCTCTGCTCTCTTCTAGCTGAGGGTCTCCGCTGTCTTCTGGCTGGGGGTCTCCGCTGTCTTCTGGCTGGGGGTCTCCGCTCTCCTCTGGCTGGGTGTCTCTTTCTGCTCTCCTCTGGCTGGGGGTCTCTCCCCGCTCTCCTCTGGCTGGGGGTCTCTTTCCGCTCTCCTCTGGCTGGGGGTCTCTTCCCGCTCTCCTCTGGCTGGGGGTCTCTTCCCGCTCTCCTCTGGCTGGGGGTCTCTTTCCGCTCTCCTCTGGCTGGGGGTCTCTTTCCGCTCTCCTCTGGCTGGGGGTCTCTTTCCGCTCTCCTCTGGCTGGGGGTCTCTCCGGAGAGACACTGTGAAGATGATTCTTCTGCTCCTGACTCTGGTGGGGTATGTAATGCCGGACGCCCCTATCCCAGGTTAGTAATGGGGTCATGTCTCTCAGGGGATCTCTGAAGTGGGATTCATACAGGGGGTCTGGAGTAATGGAGAGGCGTGTATAACAAGATGTTTTGATCAGGGGGCTGTCACAAAGAGCTGGCAATCTATTAGTCTGTCCTGACTTTTAACCTCAGAACTTTCTGAATGCTTCACTGTGAATGGAAGAGATTATCGGGGGTCAGAGAACTATGCGGGGCCAGAAAGAATTCCCTGTCTCTATTGGAACCAGACCACCCAACACCGATACAACACGCTGTCTGACCCATCCGGAGAGCTGGGGCTGGGAGACCACAATTACTGCAGGTAGGTGGCGTGCTGCGGTGTGACTGACGTGTTGCGGGTAGGTGGCCTGCTGGGGTATGACTGATGTGATGCGGGTAGGTGGCGTACTGGGACATGACTGGTGTGTTGCAGGTAAGTGGCGTTCTGGGGTGTGACTGGCGTGTTGCAGGTAAGTGGCGTTCTGGGGTGTGACTGGCGTGTTGCAGGTAAGTGGCGTTCTGGGGTGTGACTGACGTGTTACAAGTAAGTGGTGTGCTGTGGTGTGACTGACGTGTTGCGGGTAGGTGGCCTGCTGGGGTGTGACTGACGTGTTGCGGGTAGGTGGCGTACTGGGACATGACTGGTGTGTTGCAGGTAAGTGGCGTACTGGGGTATGAGTGACGTGTTACAAGTAAGTGGTGTGCTGTGGTGTGACTGACATGTTGCAGGTAAGTGATGTTCTGGGGTGTGACTGGCGTGTTGCAGGTAAGTGGCATGCTGGGGTGTGACTGGCGTGTTGCAGGTAGGTGTCATGCTGGGGTTTGACTGACGTGTTGTAGGTAGGTGGCATGCTGGGGTATGAGTGACGTGTTACAAGTAAGTGGTGTGCTGGGGTGTGACTGACGTGTTGCGGGTAGGTGGCGTACTGGGGCATGACTGGTGTGTTGCAGGTAAGTGGAGTGCTGGGGTGTGAGTGACGCATTGCAGGTAGGTGGCGTGCTGGAGTGTGACTGACGTGTTGCGGGTAGGTGGCGTACTGGGGCATGACTGGTGTGTTGCAGGTAAGTGGAGTGCTGGGGTATTAGTGACGCATTGCAGGTAGGTGGCGTGCTGGAGTGTGACTGATGCGTTGCGGGTAGGTGGCGTACTGGAGTGTGACTGACGTGTTGCGGGTAGGTAGCGTACTGGGGCATGACTAACATGTTGCCGGTAAGTGGCGTGCTGGGGTGTGACTGGCGTGTTGCAGGTAGGTGGCGTGCTGGGGTGTGACTGGCGTGTTGTAGGTAGGTGGCGTGCTGGGGTATGACTGGCGTGTTGCAGGTAGGTGGCGTGCTGGGGTGTGACTGGCGTGTTGCAGGTAGGTGGCGTGCTGGGGTGTGACTGGCGTGTTGCAGGTAGGTGGCGTGCTGGGGTGTGACTGGCGTGTTGCAGGTATGTGGCGTGCTGGGGTGTGACTGGCGTGTTGCAGGTAGGTGGCGTGCTGGGGTGTGACTGGCGTGTTGCAGGTGGGTGGCGTGCTGGGGTGTGACTGGCATGTTGCAGGTAGGTGGCGTGCTGGGGTGTGACTGGCGTGTTGTAGGTAGGTGGCGTGCTGGGGTGTGACTGGCGTGTTGCAGGTAGGTGGCGTGCTGGGGTGTGACTGGCGTGATGCAGGTAGGTGGCGTGCTGGGGTGTGACTGGCGTGATGCAGGTAGGTGGCGTGCTGGGGTGTGACTGGCGTGTTGCAGGTAGGTGGCGTGCTGGGGTGTGACTGGCGTGTTGCAGGTAGGTGGCGTGCTGGGGTGTGACTGGCGTGTTGCAGGTAGGTGGGGTGTGACTGGCGTGTTGCAGGTAGGTGGTGTGCTGGGGTGTGACTGGCGTGTTGTAGGTAGGTGGCATGCTGGGGTGTGACTGACGCATTGCAGGTAGGTGGCGTGCTGGGGTGTGACTGGCGTGTTGTAGGTAAGTGGCATGCTGGGTTGTGACTGAGGTGTTGCAGGTAGGGGGTGTGACTGACGTGTTGCAGGTAGGTGTTGTGCTGGGGTGTGACTGACGTGTTGCAGGTAGGTGGTGTGCTTGGGGGTGACTGATGTGTTGCAGGTAGGTAGCGTGCTGGGAGGCACCCCAGGGCGGCGGGCCAGTGAGAGGCACCCCAGGGCGGCGGGCCAGTGAGAGGCACCCCAAGGCGGCACACCAGTGAGAGGCACCCCAGGGTGGCACACCAGTGAGATGCACCCCAAGGCGGCACGCCAGTGAGAGGCACCCCAGGGCAGCGCACCAGTGAGCGGTGTTAATAAGAAAGTAGCTACGTAATGAAGGGTGACACACAGGTGAAGAGGTGCTATGTACTAAAGTGAGAAGTATTAGTGGAAAAATGATCTGAAAGTGATAAATAAAATGTCGGTGTGCCAGTAGCCCGGCCACACCCACCTAGGGGACACTGCGCCCCAATCTCACCCCTAACACTGATACCGGCACCCACTCCGGGTCATATAATCGCCCAATGTAAAGCCACGTGATAATGGCACGTACAAATATATATCTACATTGGGAGCCAGCGTACCTGGAGGCACCACAGAAACCAGCATGCTCTCCAAAGCCGGTCCCATCTGTGCTTCTCTGTACTGCAATGTAGAATGGAATCTGGTAAAGCCCCCAGGTGCTGACAGGGAGGGGTATCTAGACAAGGAACTAATGGGGGGTTTCCCCAGCACACCCCGGGGGATCAGTAACCAGAGATTAACTCTATATGGTAACAGGAAATTTTATTTAGCACTTTCAAATACACTTTTGCAGGTAAGTGGTGTGCTTGTGTCTGACGTGTTGCATATAGGTAGTGTGCTGGGGCAGGCATGTGTTTGACGTGTCACAGGTAGGTGGCGTGCTGGGGTGTAACGTCTCACAGGTAGGTGGTATGTTGCGGTGTAACTGACATGTTGCAGGTAGGTGGCATGCTGCTGTGTAACTGATGTGTTGCAGGTAGGTAGCATGTTGGGGTGTGACTGATGTGTTGTAGGTAAGTAGTGTGCTGGGTTGTGACTGAGGTGTTGCAGGTAGGTGGCATGCTGGGGGGGGTGACTGAGGTGTTGCAGGTAGGTGGCGTGCTGAGGTGTGACTGACGTGTTGCAGGTAGGTGGCGTGCTGGGGTGTGACTGACGTCTTGCAGGTAGGTGGCGTGCTGGGGGCTGACTGAGGTGTTGCAGGTAGGTGGCGTGCTGGGGGGTGACTGAGGTGTTGCAGGTAGGTGGCGTGTTGTGGGGTGATTGAGGTGTTGCAGGTAGGTGGCGTGCTGGGAGGTGACAGGTGTTGCAGGTAGGTGGCGTGCTGGGGGGTGACTGAGGTGTTGCAGGTAGGTGGCGTGTTGTGGGGTGATTGAGGTGTTGTGGGTAGGTGGCGTGCTGGGGGGTGACTGAGGTGTTCCAGGTAGGTGGCGTGTTGTGGGGTGATTGAGGTGTTGCAGGTAGGTGGCGTGCTGGGGGGTGACTGAGGTGTTGCGGGTAGGTGGCGTGTTGTGGGGTGATTGAGGTGTTGTGGGTAGGTGGCGTGCTGGGGGGTGACTGAGGTGTTCCAGGTAGGTGGCGTGTTGTGGGGTGATTGAGGTGTTGTGGGTAGGTGGCGTGCTGGGGGGTGACTGAGGTGTTGCGGGTAGGTGGTGTGCTGGGGGGTGACTGAGGTGTTGCAGGTAGGTGGTGTGCTGGGGGGTGACTGAGGTGTTGCAGGTAGGTGGCGTGCTGTGGGGTGACTGAGGTGTTGCAGGTAGGTGGCGTGCTGGGGGGTGACTGAGGTGTTGCGGGTAGGTGGCGTGCTGGGGGGTGACTGAGGTGTTGCAGGTAGGTGGCGTGCTGGGGGGTGACTGAGGTGTTGCAGGTAGGTGGCGTGCTGGGGGCTGACTGAGGTGTTGCAGGTAGGTGGCGTGCTGGGGGCTGACTGAGGTGTTGCAGGTAGGTGGCGTGCTGGGGGGTGACTGATGAGGTTTGTGTCATCCTCTTCCCTTTCCCACCTCACAATGATTTTCTGTCATTTATTGTATATACCAGTACTGTTACCCCTTGTTACTGAGCCTCAGCGCTGCACATTAAGAGGCCACCCCCGCAGTGCTCTTCTATCCGCCCCCGCAGTGCTCTTCTATCCGCCCCCGCAGTGCTCTTCTATCCGCCCCCGCAGTGCTCTTCTATCCGCCCCCGCAGTGCTCTTCTATCCGCCCCCGCAGTGCTCTTCTATCCGCCCCCCGCCGTGCTAATCACAGGCCGCCCCCGCCGTGCTCTTCTATCCGCCCCGGCAGTGCCCCCGCTGTGCTCTTCTATCCGCCCCCGCCGTGCTCTTCTATCCGCCCCCGCCGTGCTCTTCTATCCGCCCCCGCCGTGCTCTTCTATCCGCCCCGGCAGTGCCCCCGCTGTGCTCTTCTATCCGCCCCCGCCGTGCTCTTCTATCCGCCCCCGCCGTGCTCTTCTATCCGCCCCCGCCGTGCTCTTCTATCCGCCCCCGCCGTGCTCTTCTATCCGCCCCCGCCGTGCTCTTCTATCCGCCCCCGCCGTGCTCTTCTATCCGCCCCCGCCGTGCTCTTCTATCCGCCCCCGCCGTGCTCTTCTATCCGCCCCCGCCGTGCTCTTCTATCTGCCCCCGCCGTGCTCTTCTATCTGCCCCCGCCGTGCTCTTCACAGGCCTCCCCCGCCGTGCTCTTCACAGGCCGCCCCCGCCGTGCTCTTCACAGGCCGCCCCCTCCGTGCTCTTCACAGGCCGCCCCCTCCGTGCTCTTCACATCCTCTTCCCTTTCCCACCTCACAATGATTTTCTGTCATTTATTGTATATACCAGTACTGTTACCCCTTGTTACTGAGCCTCAGCGCTGCACATTAAGAGGCCACCCCCGCAGTGCTCTTCTATCCGCCCCCGCAGTGCTCTTCTATCCGCCCCCGCCGTGCTCTTCTATCTGCCCCCGCCGTGCTCTTCACAGGCCTCCCCCGCCGTGCTCTACACAGGCCGCCTCCTCCGTGCTCTACACAGGCCGCCCCCTCCGTGCTCTTCACAGGCCGCCCCCTCCGTGCTCTTCACAGGCCGCCCCCTCCGTGCTCTTCACAGGCCGCCCTCGCCGTGCTCTTCACAGGCCGCCATCAGTCACTGCTGTTCTGTGGGTATATGACCTGTCCGGCCTGTCTTCCTGCAGGAACCCTGACTCTGATGTCCAGCCGTGGTGCTACGTGTCCGAGACGGAGGAAGGAATCTACTGGAAGTACTGCGACATCCCGACATGCCACAGTAAGCGCTGCATTCCTCCCCTATACCGTAGGGCCACCCGCAGACCTCACTGTGATCACAGGCCCATCCTGCACCATATTTCACCACCTTTGCCAACCTACCAGCATACTGTAGGTTGGAGGGCAACGTATGCCACATGTGAGACCCCAACAATACGTAATGTGAGACACATGGAGACATGGGAAGAAACTGAGGATGTCCTCGTATTATCTTTTCCAGTGCCGGGATATGTTGGTTGCTTTGCGGACTTTGGCTCTCCTCCAGCCCTCAGTGGGACCAGTGGAACATCGGCAAAGCTGACCATCCAAACCTGCATCCGGTTCTGCCGCAGAGATGGCTACCAGGTAACGTCCGCTACACCTCTCCCTACATCCGCCCAGTCCTTATCCTAACTATGGAGTCTGATACATGAGAATAAGTGCCGCTGAGGCTGTATGGGTCTGGGACTCCAGGTCGACAACAAAAAGGTCGACACACCTTAGGTCGACACCAATTGGTCGACACACCTGAGGTCGACGTGGAAAAAGGTCGACAGTAACAAGGTCAACATGGAAAAAGGTCGACATGAGTTTTTTATGTTTTTTTGGTGTCGTTTTCTTCGTAGAGTGACCGGGAACCCCAATTAGTGCACCGCGTCCCCTCGCATGGCTCGCTTCGCTCGACATGCTTCGGGCATGGTGCCTTCGCTCCGCTTCGCTCGGCACAGATTACCGTTCCAATCGTAGTCCACGTGGATCGTTAAGTATGAAAAGGTTCCAAAAAAGAAAAAAATTGTGAAAAACTCATGTCGACCTTTTCCATGGCGACCTTGTTCCTGTCGACCTTTTGTCCACGTCGACCTAAGGTGTGTCGACCAATTGGGGTCGACCTAAGGTGTGTCGACCTTTTTGTTGTCGACCTGGAGTCCGGATACCGGCTGTATGACCCGGTCACAGAGACCGCTGCTTTCAGGGTATCCGAGGCTTGTTCCTGCATTATGGAGAGCTTGCAGGGAATGCTTGAAGGTTTGGAGACTGGAGGAAGGCCTTGTTGTGCAGGAGCGGGCACACAGATCCAATGAGTTGTGTCCTCTCTGTCCTCCCTTTCAGTACGCGGGTGTAGAGGCCGGCTACGCCTGTTTCTGCGGCACTCCCTCCGATGTGGCCAAGCTACAGACGGTCAGCAGTTCCCAGTGTGACCAGGTGTGTTTTGGGAGAACCAGCGAGCTGTGTGGTGGAGACGGGAGACTGAGTGTGTACAGTGGTGAGTACGGAGAGGCACGCGAGGGGGAGACCTGCATCGGTAATGTGTATATGTATTCAGTATGTGTTCTTCCTCCAGCTTGGGTGGGGGAATGCCACAGTAACCTCTCCTCCACCTCCGGGGTCCTGTATTCTCCTGACTTCCCTGATGAATACACTGCAGGGATCTCATGTTCCTGGGACGTCCGAATCCCAGGCAGCACCGCCATACACATGCAGTTCCGCACCTTCAACGTCCTGGACCCAAATGACGTTCTGGTGGTAAGAGATGGACAGAGTGGGAGCCGCCTTTTTCAGATCCATGGAGGCGAGGATCCTCCCGCCATTACTACCTTCCCAACAGGACACCTCCAGGTTACGTTCCAGTCTGACCGGGTGCATAGTGGCCAAGGCTATGCCATCATATACAAAGGTAACGTAGAGGATGGCGTACGTCTACTGCAGGATAGCGATTGCTGGCATGGAGTGTGAGAGCGGTGGTATGATGAAGGGCGAAGGAATGATACCCTCTCTTTACCTCTCCACCGCAGGTCTGGGAAAGCTGCCACCCTCCGTGGGCTCTGCAGTGCCGTACTCTGGACGAGCCCCCACTACCAGCCACGTGACTCTGAATGCCTTGGACCATACAATAGAGCATCCAACACCGACCAAGACGGGGGACCCTGTTTCCAAGACTGGTGAGTGCCAGTATACATGTGTGCTGTCTACGTCTCTGCCCGTCTTCTGTCCCTGGCCCTCTGTAGAGCAGGTGGAGGCTTTTTCTGAAACTGGGCATGCACAGAAGTAGCCGCTATTAAGGGTTCTGAAAGAGGGGGATTGGGTACAAAGTTCCTTAGCCTCCCTAGGTGCCTTGGAGTGCAGGGGAGGTGTAAACCTACCTCCATCCCCCCTGATGCCGTGTGCACTATAGAAACATAGGAGGTCGCTGCCCCCCTACCCTCAGTAGTGTACCCACCCCATGTGTCAGTGGCCCTTCCTCCACTCTGCTCATTTCAGAGAGCCCACCAGATAGCAGATATTCAGATATGACCTTTGTATGCTCCAAAATGTAACGTACAAGACCAGCGTACAATAATGCTGAACCAATGTTCCTATATTTTAATCACATTTCTCTCCCCTCTTCTCTCTATTTCTGTGTTTCTTCCCTGTCTACTTTCTTCCTGTGTCTCTCTCCCTTCTTCCTCTATTCTCTTTCTGTCTTTCCGTTCTTCATCTCTTCCTCTGTCTCTCTCTCCCTTCTTCCTCTCCTCTCTGTCTCTCTTTCCGTTCTTCCTCTCCGCTATTTCTTTCTGTCTCTTTCCCTTCATCCCCTCTCTCTCTCTTCCTCTGCCTTCCTTCTTACCCCCTCCCCCTCTCTCTCTACCCCTTTCTCTCCCCCTCTCTCTACCCCTTTCTCTCCCTCTCTTCCCCTTCCTTGTCTCTCTCCCCCTTAATCTGTTTCTCTCCTCCTCCCTCTCACCGTGTGTTTCTTCTCCCACAGCCTGGCTTGTCCTAGCGGCTGGACTGTTTCTCCTGATGCTGGGGACTGGATACATGATATGGAGGTGAGACGGGTAACGTTACCATATGATAGTGATGTGGGTAGTCGGGCTGTACCCTGGAGAGAAATTAGAGTTATTACCTCATAAAGCATATGACAGCATGGTGATAATCCCCTCCTCTGTACACAGAGAGCAAATATGGACCCTATATAAATACATGGATCAACCTGCATTGACATTCCAGCGTCATTGGATGCAGGAAGTGACCTCATCAGCCACAGGAAGTGACATCACATACATAAAGCCTAACCAAGGCCTGTGGAATAGTCATAGATAGATATACAGGGCTCACTGCATCTCATATCTGGTCTCATAGACCTAAGAATAGGTCTGTTGCATGGTGAAACGCGTTTAGTCATGTGCCCACTGAGTCTCATGAGGTCATGGTGAAACGCGTTTAGTCATGTGCCCACTGAGAGTCGCATGGTGAAACGCGTTTAGTCATGTGCCCACTGACAGTCGCATGATGAAACGCGTTTAGTCATGTGCCCACTGACAGTCGCATGGTGAAACGCTTTTGGGAGGATCTGCAGAGACACTGACTTCCAGAAAGACAGTTTTTGCTTTTAATATGTACATGCAATATCTGAGTAAAATATCATATTTTAATATATTTCATCTTTGGCTGATAAACTCTCTCTCTCTCTCTCTCTCTCTCTCTCTCTCTCTCTCTCTCTCTACTTTTAATACATAACAAGTTATTACTTTTTTTTAAATTATTATTTGTTTAAGGTTTTTAGTGCACCTGCACAATCACTCTTTTTGTCTTGTGTAGTTGTTATGGATGAAGTAGTGGGTTGCAAGGATAGCATAGCAATAGTATCGGTGCAGGGAGAGTAGGGGTGATAGTGTCGGTGCAGGGAGAGCAGGGGTGATGGTGTCTGTGCAGGGGGTGCAGAGCGATAGTGTCAGTGCAGGGAGAGCAGGGGTGATAGTGTCGGTGCAGGGATGATAGTGTCTGTGCAGGGGGTGCAGAGCGATAGTGTCGGTGCAGGGGTGATAGTGTCGGTGCAGGGAGAGCAGGGCGATAGTGTCGGTGCAGGGAGAGCAGGGCGATAGTGTCGGTGCAGGAAGAGCAGGGGTGATAGTGTCGGTGCAGGGAGAGCAGGGTGATAGTGTCGGTGCAGGGAGAGCAGGGCGATAGTGTCGGTGCAGGGAGAGCAGGGCGATAGTGTCGGTGCATTCAGAGCAGAGCAATAGTGTCGGTGCATTGAGAGCAGAGCAATAGTGCGGTGCAGGGTGGGCAGGGCGATAGTGTCGGTGCAGGGAGAGCAGGGGAAATCGTAGAGCAGGGCGATAGTGTCGGTGCAGGGAGAGCAGGGTGATAGTGTCGGTGCAGGGAGAGCAGGGCGATAGTATCGGTGCAGGGAGAGCAGGGCGATAGTGTCGGTGCAGGGCGATAGTGTCGGTGCAGGGAGAGCAGGGCGATAGTGTCGGTGCAGGGAGAGCAGGGTGATAGTGTCGGTGCAGGGAGAGCAGGGCGATAGTGTCGTGCAGGGAGAGCAGGACGATAGTGTCGGTGCAGGGAGAGCAGGACGATAGTGTCGGTGCAGGGAGAGCAGGACGATAGTGTCGGTGCAGGGAGAGCAGAGGCGATAGTGTTGGTGCAGGGAGAGCAAGGCGATAGTGTCGGTGCAGGGAGAGCAGGGCAATAGAGTTGGTGCAAGGAGAGCAAGGGTGATAGTGTCGAGCAGGGAGAGCAGGGCGATAGTGTCGGTGCAGGGAGAGCAGGGGAGATAGTAGAGCAGGGCGATAGTGTCGGTGCAGGGAGAGCAGGGCGATAGTGTCGGTGCAGGGAGAGCAGGGTGATAGTGTCGGTGCAGGGAGAGCAGGGCGATAGTGTCGGTGCATTGAGAGCAGAGCAATAGTGTCGGTGCAGGGAGAGCAGGGCGATAGTGTCGGTGCAGGGAGAGCAGGGTGATAGTGTCGGTGCATTGAGAGCAGAGCAATAGTGTCGGTGCATTGAGAGCAGAGCAATAGTGTCGGTGCAGGGTGGGCAGGGCGATAGTGTCTGTGCAGGGAGAGCAGGGGAAATCGTAGAGCAGGGCGATAGTGTCGGTGCAGGGAGAGCAGGGTGATAGTGTCGGTGCAGGGAGAGCAGGGCGATAGTGTCGGTGCAGGGAGAGCAGGGCGATAGTGTCGGTGCAGGGCGATAGTGTCGGTGCAGGGAGAGCAGGGCGATAGTGTCGTGCAGGGAGAGCAGGGCGATAGTGTCGGTGCAGGGAGAGCAGGGCGATAGTGTCGGTGCAGGGAGAGCAGGGTGATAGTGTCGGTGCAGGGAGAGCAGGGCGATAGTGTCGGTGCAGGGAGAGCAGGGCGATAGTGTCGGTGCAGGGGGTGCAGAGCGATAGTGTCGGTGCAGGGAGAGCAGGGCGATAGTGTCGGTGCAGGGAGAGCAGGGGTAATAGTGTCGGTGCAGGGGGGGCAGGGAGATAGTGTCGGTGCAGGGAGAGCAGGGCAATAGTCGGTACAGGGAGCGCAGGCCGATAGTGTCGGTGCAGGGAGAGCAGGGCGATAGTGTCGGTGCAGGGAGAGCAGGGCGATAGTGTCGGTGCAGGGAGAGCAGGGGAGATAGTAGAGCAGAGCGATAGTGTCGATGCAGGGAGAGCAGGGTGATAGTGTCGGTGCAGGGAGAGCAGGGCGATAGTGTCGGTGCAGGGAGAGCAGGGGTGATAGTGTCGGTGCAGGGATAGACGGGCAATAGAGTCGGTGCAGGGAGAGCAGGGCGATAGTGTTGGTACAGGGAGAGCAGGGGTGATAGTGTCGTGCAGGGAGAGCAGGGCGATGGTGTCCGTGCAGGGAGAGCAGGGGTGATAGTGTCGGTGCAGGGAGAGCAGGGTGATAGTGTCGGTGCATTGAGAGCAGAGCAATAGTGTCGGTGCAGGGAGAGCAGGGCGATAGTGTCGGTGCAGGGAGAGCAGGGTGATAGTGTCGGTGCATTGAGAGCAGAGCAATAGTGTCGGTGCAGGGAGAGCAGGGCGATAGTGTCGGTGCAGGGAGAGCAGGGCAATAGAGTCGGTGCAGGGAGAGCAATGGTGATAGTGTCGTGCAGGGAGAGCAGGGCGATAGTGTCGGTGTAGGGGGGGCAGGGCGATAGCGTCGGTGCAGGGAGAGCAGGGCGATAGTGTTGGTGCAGGGAGAGCAGGGCGATAGTGTCGGTGCAGGGAGAGCAGGGCGATAGTGTCGGTGCAGGGAGAGCAGGGCGATAGTGTCGGTGCAGGGAGAGCAGGGCGATAGTGTCGGTGCAGGGAGAGCAGGGCGATAGAGTCGGTGCAGGGAGAGCAGGGCGATAGTGTCGGTACAGGGAAAGCAGGACGATAGTGTCGGTGCAGGGTGATAGTGTCGGTGCAGGGAGAGCAGGGTGATAGTGTCGGTTCAGGGAGAGCAGGGCAATAGAGTCAGTGCAGGGAGAGCAAGGGTGATAGTGTCGTGCAAAGAGGGCAGGGCGATAGTGTCGGTGCAGGCAGAGCAGGGCGATAGTGTCGGTGCAGGGGAGATAGTAGAGCAGGGCGATAGTGTCGGTGCAGGGAGAGAAGGGGTGATAGTAGAGCAGGGCGATAGTGTCGGTGCAGGGAGAGCAGGGCGATAGTGTCGGTGCAGGGAGAGCAGGGTGATAGTGTCGGTGCAGGGAGAGCAGGGTGATAGTGTCGGTGCAGGGAGAGCAGGGCGATAGTGTTGGTGCAGGGCGATAGTGTCGGTGCAGGGAGAGCAGGGCGATAGTGTCGGTGCAGGGAGAGCAGGGCGATAGTGTCGGTGCAGGGAGAGCAGGGCGATAGTGTCAGTGCAGGGAGAGCAGGGCGATAGTGTCGGTGCAGGGAGAGCAGGGTGATAGTGTCGGTGCAGGGAGAGCAGGGCGATAGTGTTGGTGCAGGGCGATAGTGTCGGTGCAGGGAGAGCAGGGCGATAGTGTCGGTGCAGGGAGAGCAGGGCGATAGTGTCGGTGCAGGGAGAGCAGGGCGATAGTGTCGGTGCAGGGAGAGCAGGGCGATAGTGTCGGTGCAGGGAGAGCAGGGCGATAGTGTCGGTGCAGGGAGAGCAGGGCGATAGTGTCTGTGCAGGGAGAGCAGGGCGATAGTGTCGGTGCAGGGAGAGCAGGGCGATAGTGTCGGTGCAGGGAGAGCAGGACGATAGTGTCGGTGCAGGGAGAGCAGGACGATAGTGTCGGTGCAGGGAGAGCAGGGGCGATAGTGTCGGTGCAGGGAGAGCAGGACGATAGTGTCGGTGCAGGGAGAGAGCAGGACGATAGTGTCGGTGCAGGGAGAGCAGGGGCGATAGTGTCGGTGCAGGGAGAGCAGGGGTGATGGTGTCTGTGCAGGGGGTGCAGAGCGATAGTGTCGGTGCAGGGAGAGCAGGGGTGATAGTGTCGGTGCAGGGAGAGCAGGGGTGATAGTGTCGGTGCAGGGGGGGCAGGGAGATAGCGTCGGTGTAGGGGGGGCAGGGCGATAGCGTCGGTGCAGGGAGAGCAGGGCGATAGTGTCGGTGCAGGGAGAGCAGGGCGATAGTGTCGGTGCAGGGAGAGCAAGTGTGATAGTGTCGTGCAGGGAGAGCAGGGCGATAGTGTCGGTGTAGGGGAGGCAGGGCGATAGTGTCGGTGCAGGGAGAGCAGGGCGATAGTGTCGGTGCAGGGAGAGCAGGGGAGATAGTAGAGCAGAGCGATAGTGTCGGTGCAGGGAGAGCAGGGCGATAGTGTCGGTGCAGGGAGAGCAGGGGAGATAGTAGAGCAGAGCGATAGTTTCGGTGCAGGGAGAGCAGGGCGATAGTGTCGGTGCTGGGAGAGCAGGGTGATAGTGTCGGTGCAGGGTGATAGTGTCGGTGCATTGAGAGCAGAGCAATAGTGTCGGTGCAGGGTGGGCAGGGCGATAGTGTCTGTGCAGGGAGAGCAGGGGAAATCGTAGAGCAGGGCGATAGTGTCGGTGCAGGGAGAGCAGGGCGATAGTGTCGGTGCAGGGAGAGCAGGGCGATAGTGTCGGTGCAGGGAGAGCAGGGCGATAGTGTCTGTGCAGGGAGAGCAGAGCGATAGTGTCGTGCAGGGAGAGCAGGGGTGATGGTGTCTGTGCAGGGAGAGCAGGGTGATAGTGTCGTGCAGGGAGAGCAGGGGTGATAGTGTTGGTGCAGGGAGAGCAGGGGTGATAGTGTCGGTGCAGGGGGTGCAGAGCGATAGTGTCGGTGCAGGGAGAGCAGGGGTGATAGTGTCGGTGCAGGGAGAGCAGGGGTGATAGTGTCTGTGCAGGGGGTGCAGAGCGATAGTGTCGGTGCAGGGAGAGCAGGGGCGATAGTGTCGGTGCAGGGGGGGCAGGGCGATAGCGTCGGTGCAGGGAGAGCAGGGCGATAGTGTCGGTGCAGGGAGAGCAAGTGTGATAGTGTCGTGCAGGGAGAGCAGGGCGATAGTGTCGGTGTAGGGGAGGCAGGGCGATAGTGTTGGTGCAGGGAGAGCAGGGCGATAGTGTTGGTACTGGGAGAGCAGGGGTGATAGTGTCGTTGCAGGGAGAGCAGAGCGATAGTGTCGTGCAGGGAGAGTAGAGCGATAGTGTCGTGCAGGGAGAGCAGGGGTGATGGTGTCTGTGCAGGGAGAGCAGGGTGATAGTGTCGTGCAGGGAGAGCAGGCTGATAGTGTTGGTGCAGGGAGAGCAGGGGTGATAGTGTCGGTGCAGGGAGAGCAGGGCGATGGTGTCGGTGCATTGACAGCAGAGCAATAGTGTCGGTGCAGGGAGAGCAGGGCGATAGTGTCGTGCAGGGAGAGTAGAGCGATAGTGTCGTGCAGGGAGAGCAGGGGTGATGGTGTCTGTGCAGGGAGAGCAGGGTGATAGTGTCGTGCAGGGAGAGCAGGCTGATAGTGTTGGTGCAGGGAGAGCAGGGGTGATAGTGTCGGTGCAGGGAGAGCAGGGCGATGGTGTCGGTGCATTGACAGCAGAGCAATAGTGTCGGTGCAGGGAGAGCAGGGCGATAGTGTCGGTGCAGGGAGAGCAGGGGAGATCGTAGAGCAGGGCGATAGTGTTGGTGCAGGGAGAGCAGGGCGATAGTGTCGGTGCAGGGAGAGCAGGGCGATAGTGTCGGTGCAGGGAGAGCAGGGCGATAGTGTCGTGCAGGGAGAGCAGAGCGATAGTGTCGGTGCAGGGAGAGCAGGGCAATAGTGTCGGTGCAGGGAGAGCAGGGCAATAGAGTCAGTGCAGGGAGAGCAGGGCGATAGTGTCGGTGTAGGGGGGGCAGGGCGATAGTGTCGGTGTAGGGGGGGCAGGGCGATAGCGTCGGTGCAGGGAGAGCAGGGCGATAGTGTCGGTGCAGGGAGAGCAGGGCGATAGTGTCGGTGCAGGGAGAGCAGGGCGATAGTGTCGGTGCAGGGAGAGCAAGTGTGATAGTGTCGTGCAGGGAGAGCAGGGCGATAGTGTCGGTGCAGGGAGAGCAGGGCAATAGAGTCGGTGCAGGGAGAGCAGGGCGATAGTGTCGGTGTAGGGGGGGCAGGGCGATAGCGTCGGTGCAGGGAGAGCAGGGCGATAGTGTCGGTGCAGGGAGAGCAAGTGTGATAGTGTCGTGCAGGGAGAGCAGGGCGATAGTGTCGGTGTAGGGGAGGCAGGGCAATAGTGTTGGTGCAGGGAGAGCAGGGCGATAGTGTCGGTGCAGGGAGAGCAGGGCGATAGTGTTGGTGCAGGGAGAGCAGGGCGATAGTGTCGGTGCAGGGAGAGCAGGGGTGATGGTGTCTGTGCAGGGAGAGCAGGGGTGATAGTGTCTGTGCAGGGGGTGCAGAGCGATAGTGTCGGTGCAGGGAGAGCAGGGGTGATAGTGTTGGTGCAGGGAGAGCAGATCGATAGTGTCGGTACAGGAAGAGCAGGGGTGATAGTGTCGTGCAGGGGTGATAGTGTCGGTGCAGGGAGAGCAGGGCGATAGTGTCGGTGCAGTGAGAGCAGGGCGATAGTTTCGGTGCAGGGAGAGCAGGGATGATAGTGTCGGTGCAGGGGGGGCAGGGAGATAGTGTCGGTGCAGGGAGAGAAGGGCAATAGAGTCGGTGCAGGGAGAGCAGGGCGATAGTGTTGGTACAGGGAGAGCAGAGCGATAGTGTCGTGCAGGGAGAGCAGGGGTGATAGTGTCGGTGCAGGGAGAGCAGGGTGATAGTGTCGGTGCAGGGAGAGCAGGGCGATAGTGTCGGTGCAGGGAGAGCAGGGCGATAGTGTCGGTGCAGGGAGAGCAGGACGATAGTGTCGGTGCAGGGAGAGCAGGACGATAGTGTCGGTGCAGGGAAAGCAGGACGATAGTGTCGGTGCAGGGAGAGCAGGGCGATAGTGTCGGTGCAGGGAGAGCAGGACGATAGTGTCGGTGCAGGGAGAGCAGGACGATAGTGTCGGTGCAGGGAGAGCAGGACGATAGTGTCGGTGCAGGGAGAGCAGGACGATAGTGTCGGTGCAGGGAGAGCAGGGCGATAGTGTCGGTGCAGGGAGAGCAGGGGTGATAGTGTCTGTGCAGGGGGTGCAGAGCGATAGTGTCGGTGCAGGGAGAGCAGGGCAATAGTGTCGGTGCAGGGAGAGCAGGGCAATAGAGTCGGTGCAGGGAGAGCAATGGTGATAGTGTCGTGCAGGGAGAGCAGGGCGATAGTGTCGGTGCAGGGAGAGCAGGGGAGATAGTAGAGCAGAGCGATAGTGTCGGTGCAGGGAGAGCAGGGCGATAGTGTCGGTGCAGGGAGAGCAGGGGAGATAGTAGAGCAGGGCGATAGTGTCGGTGCAGGTAGAGCAGCGCGATAGTGTCGGTGCAGGGAGAGCAGGGTGATAGTGTCGGTGCAGGGTGATAGTGTCGGTGCATTGAGAGCAGAGCAATAGTGTCGGTGCATTGAGAGCAGAGCAATAGTGTCGGTGCAGGGTGGGCAGGGCGATAGTGTCTGTGCAGGGAGAGCAGGGGAAATCGTAGAGCAGGGCGATAGTGTCGGTGCAGGGAGAGCAGGGCGATAGTGTCGGTGCAGGGAGAGCAGGGCGATAGTGTCGGTGCAGGGAGAGCAGGACGATAGTGTCGGTGCAGGGAGAGCAGGACGATAGTGTCGGTGCAGGGAGAGCAGGACGATAGTGTCGGTGCAGGGAGAGCAGGGGCGATAGTGTCGGTGCAGGGAGAGCAGGGGCGATAGTGTCGGTGCAGGGAGAGCAGGGGTGATAGTGTCGGTGCAGGGAGAGCAGGGGTGATAGTGTCTGTGCAGGGGGTGCAGAGCGATAGTGTCGGTGCAGGGAGAGCAGGGGTGATAGTGTCGGTGCAGGGGGGGCAGGGAGATAGTGTCGGTGCATGGGGGGCAGGGAGATAGTGTCGGTGCAGGGGGGGCAGGGAGATAGTGTCGGTGCAGGGAGAGCAGGGCAATAGTATCGGTGCAGGGAGAGCAGGGCGATAGTGTCGGTGTAGGGGGGGCAGGGCGATAGCGTCGGTGCAGGGAGAGCAGGGCGATAGTGTCGGTGCAGGGAGAGCAGGGCGATAGTGTCGGTGCAGGGAGAGCAAGTGTGATAGTGTCGGTGCAGGGAGAGCAGGGTGATAGTGTCGGTGTAGGGGAGGCAGGGCGATAGTGTTGGTGCAGGGAGAGCAGGGCGATAGTGTCGGTGCAGGGAGAGCAGGGCGATAGTGTCGGTGCAGGGAGAGCAGGGGAGATAGTAGAGCAGAGCGATAGTGTCGATGCAGGGAGAGCAGGGTGATAGTGTCGGTGCAGGGAGAGCAGGGCGATAGTGTCGGTGCAGGGAGAGACGGGCAATAGAGTCGGTGCAGGGAGAGCAGGGCGATAGTGTTGGTACAATGAGAGCAGGGGTGATAGTGTCGTTGCTGGGAGAGCAGAGCGATAGTGTCGTGCAGGGAGAGCAGGGGTGATAGTGTCGTGCAGGGAGAGCAGGGCGATGGTGTCCGTGCAGGGAGAGCAGGGGTGATAGTGTCGGTGCAGGGAGAGCAGGGTGATAGTGTCGGTGCATTGAGAGCAGAGCGATAGTGTCGGTGCAGGGAGAGCAGGGCGATAGTGTCGGTGCAGGGAGAGCAGGGCAATAGTGTCGGTGCAGGGAGAGCAGGGCAATAGAGTCGGTGCAGGGAGAGCAATGGTGATAGTGTCGTGCAGGGAGAGCAGGGCGATAGTGTCGGTGTAGGGGGGGCAGGGCGATAGCGTCGGTGCAGGGAGAGCAGGGCGATAGCGTCGGTGCAGGGAGAGCAGGGCGATAATGTTGGTGCAGGGAGAGCAGGGCGATAGTGTCGGTGCAGGGAGAGCAGGGCGATAGTGTCGGTGCAGGGAGAGCAGGACGATAGTGTCTGTGCAGGGAGAGCAGGGCGATGTTGTCGGTGCAGGGAGAGCAGGGGCGATAGTGTCGGTTCAGGGAGAGCAGGGCAATAGAGTCAGTGCAGGGAGAGCAAGGGTGATAGTGTCGTGCAAAGAGGGCAGGGCGATAGTGTCGGTGCAGGGAGAGCAGGGCGATAGTGTCGGTGCAGGGGAGATAGTAGAGCAGGGCGATAGTGTCGGTGCAGGGAGAGCTGGGGTGATAGTCGTGCAGGGGGGCAGGGAGATAGTGTCGGTGCAGGGAGAGAAGGGGAGATAGTAGAGCAGGGCGATAGTGTCGGTGCAGGGAGAGCAGGGCGATAGTGTCGGTGCAGGGAGAGCAGGGTGATAGTGTCGGTGCAGGGAGAGCAGGGCGATAGTGTTGGTGCAGGGCGATAGTGTCGGTGCAGGGAGAGCAGGGCGATAGTGTCGGTGCAGGGAGAGCAGGGCGATAGTGTCGGTGCAGGGAGAGCAGGGCGATAGTGTCGGTGCAGGGAGAGCAGGGCGATAGTGTCGGTGCAGGGAGAGCAGGGCGATAGTGTCGATGCAGGGAGAGCAGGGCGATAGTGTCTGTGCAGGGAGAGCAGGGCGATAGTGTCGGTGCAGGGAGAGCAGGACGATAGTGTTGGTGCAGGGAGAGCAGGGGTGATGGTGTCTGTGCAGGGGGTGCAGAGCGATAGTGTCGGTGCAGGGATAGCAGGGGTGATAGTGTCGGTGCAGGGAGAGCAGGGGTGATAGTGTCGGTGCAGTGGGGGCAGGGAGATAGTGTCGGTGTAGGGGGGGCAGGGCGATAGCGTCGGTGCAGGGAGAGCAGGGCGATAGTGTCGGTGCAGGGAGAGCAGGGCGATAGTGTCGGTGCAGGGAGAGCAAGTGTGATAGTGTCGTGCAGGGAGAGCAGGGCGATAGTGTCGGTGTAGGGGAGGCAGGGGCGATAGTGTCGGTGCAGGGGAGAGCAGGGCGATAGTGTCGGTGCAGGGAGAGCAGGGGAGATAGTAGAGCAGAGCGATAGTGTCGGTGCAGGGAGAGCAGGGCGATAGTGTCGGTGCAGGGAGAGCTGGGGAGATAGTAGAGCAGGGCGATAGTTTCGGTGCAGGGAGAGCAGGGCGATAGTGTCGGTGCAGGGAGAGCAGGGTGATAGTGTCGGTGCAGGGTGATAGTGTCGGTGCAGGGAGAGCAGGGTGATAGTGTCGGTGCATTGAGAGCAGAGCAATAGTGTCGGTGCAGGGTGGGCAGGGCGATAGTGTCGGTGCAGGGAGAGCAGGGCGATAGTGTCGGTGCAGGGAGAGCAGGGCGATAGTGTCTGTGCAGGGAGAGCAGAGCGATAGTGTCGTGCAGGGAGAGCAGGGGTGATGGTGTCTGTGCAGGGAGAGCAGGGTGATAGTGTCGTGCAGGGAGAGCAGGGCTGATAGTGTTGGTGCAGGGAGAGCAGGGGTGATAGTGTTGGTGCAGGGAGAGCAGGGGTGATAGTGTCTATGCAGGGGGTGCAGAGCGATAGTGTCGGTGCAGGGAGAGCAGGGGTGATAGTGTCGGTGCAGGGAGAGCAGGGGTGATAGTGTCTGTGCAGGGGGTGCAGAGCGATAGTGTCGGTGCAGGGAGAGCAGAGGCGATAGTGTCGGTGCAGGGGGGGCAGGGCGATAGCGTCGGTGCAGGGAGAGCAGGGCGATAGTGTCGGTGCAGGGAGAGCAAGTGTGATAGTGTCGTGCAGGGAGAGCAGGGCGATAGTGTCGGTGTAGGGGAGGCAGGGCGATAGTGTTGGTGCAGGGAGAGCAGGGCGATAGTGTTGGTACAGGGAGAGCAGGGGTGATGGTGTCTGTGCATGGAGAGCAGGCTGATAGTGTTGGTGCAGGGAGAGCAGGGGTGATAGTGTCGGTGCAGGGAGAGCAGGGCGATGGTGTCGGTGCATTGAGAGCAGAGCAATAGTGTCGGTGCAGGGAGAGCAGGGCGATAGTGTCGGTGCAGGGAGAGCAGGGGAGATCGTAGAGCAGGGCGATAGTGTTGGTGCAGGGAGAGCAGGGCGATAGTGTCGGTGCAGGGAGAGCAGGGCGATAGTGTCGGTGCAGGGAGAGCAGGGCGATAGTGTCGTGCAGGGAGAGCAGAGCGATAGTGTCGGTGCAGGGAGAGCAGGGCAATAGAGTCGATGCAGGGAGAGCAGGGCGATAGTGTCGGTGTAGGGGGGGCAGGGCGATAGCGTCGGTGCAGGGAGAGCAGGGCGATAGTGTCGGTGCAGGGAGAGCAGGGCGATAGTGTCGGTGCAGGGAGAGCAAGTGTGATAGTGTCGTGCAGGGAGAGCAGGGCGATAGTGTCGGTGCAGGGAGAGCAGGGCAATAGAGTCGGTGCAGGGAGAGCAGGGCGATAGTGTCGGTTAAGGGGGGGCAGGGCGATAGCGTCGGTGCAGGGGAGAGCAGGGCGATAGTGTCGGTGCAGGGAGAGCAAGTGTGATAGTGTCGTGCAGGGAGAGCAGGGCGATAGTGTCGGTGTAGGGGAGGCAGGGCGATAGTGTTGGTGCAGGGAGAACAGGGCGATAGTGTTGGTGCAGGGAGAGCAGGGCGATAGTGTCGGTGCAGGGAGAGCAGGGGTGATGGTGTCTGTGCAGGGAGAGCAGGGGTGATAGTGTCTGTGCAGGGGGTGCAGAGCGATAGTGTCGGTGCAGGGAGAGCAGGGGTGATAGTGTCGGTGCAGGGGGGGCAGGGAGATAGTGTCGGTGCAGGGAGAGCAGGGGTGATAGTGTCGGTGCAGGGAGAGCAGAGCGATAGTGTCGGTACAGGAAGAGCAGGGGTGATAGTGTCGTGCAGGGGTGATAGTGTCGGTGCAGGGAGAGCAGGGCGATAGTGTCGGTGCAGTGAGAGCAGGGCGATAGTTTCGGTGCAGGGAGAGCAGGGGTGATAGTGTCGGTGCAGGGGGGGCAGGGAGATAGTGTCGGTGCAGGGAGAGAAGGGCAATAGAGTCGGTGCAGGGAGAGCAGGGCGATAGTGTTGGTACAGGGAGAGCAGGGGTGATAGTGTCATTGCAGGGAGAGCAGAGCGATAGTGTCGTGCAGGGAGAGCAGGGGTGATGGTGTCTGTGCAGGGAGAGCAGGGTGATAGTGTCGTGCAGGGAGAGCAGGCTGATAGTGTTGGTGCAGGGAGAGCAGGGGTGATAGTGTCGTGCAGGGAGAGCAGGGCGATAGTGTCGGTGCAGGGAGAGCAGGGCGATGGTTTCGGTGCATTGAGAGCAGAGCAATAGTGTCGGTGCAGGGAGAGCAGGGCGATAGTGTCGGTGCAGGGAGAGCAGGGGAGATCGTAGAGCAGGGCGATAGTGTTGGTGCAGGGAGAGCAGGGCGATAGTGTCGGTGCAGGGAGAGCAGGGCGATAGTGTCGGTGCAGGGAGAGCAGGGTGATAGTGTCGTGCAGGGAGAGCAGGGCGATGGTGTCGGTGCAGGGAGAGCAGGGCGATAGTGTCGGTGCAGGGAGAGCAGGGCGATAGTGTCGGTGCAGGGAAAGCAGGACGATAGTGTCGGTGCAGGGAGAGCAGGGCGATAGTGTCTGTGCAGGGAGAGCAGGGCGATAGTGTCGGTGCAGGGAGAGCAGGGGCGATAGTGTCTGTGCAGGGAGAGCAAGGGTGATAGTGTCGTGCAAAGAGGGCAGGGCGATAGTGTCGGTGTAGGGGGGGCAGGGCGATAGCGTCGGTGCAGGGAGAGCAGGGCGATAGTGTCTGTGCAGGGAGAGCAGGGGCGATAGTGTCGGTGCAGGGGAGATAGTAGAGCAGGGCGATAGTGTCGGTGCAGGGAGAGCTGGGGTGATAGTGTCGGTGCAGGGGGGCAGGGAGATAGTGTCGGTGCAGGGAGAGAAGGGGAGATAGGAGAGCAGGGCGATAGTGTCGGTGCAGGGAGAGCAGGGGTGATAATGTCGGTGCAGGGGGGGCAGGGTAATAGTGTCTGTGCAGGGAGAGCAAGGAGATAGTGTCGTGCAGGGAGAGCAGGGTGATAGTGTCGGTGCAGGGAGAGCAGGGAGATAGTGTCTGTGCAGGGAGAGCAAGGAGATAGTGTCGTGCAGGGAGAGCAGGGTGATAGTGTCGGTGCAGGGAGAGCAGGGTGATAGTGTCGGTGCAGGGAGAGCAGGGTGATAGTGTCGGTGCAGGGAGAGCAGGGTGATAGTGTCGGTGCAGGGAGAGCAGGGTGATAGTGTCGTGCAGGGAGAGCAGGGTGATAGTGTCGGTGCAGGGAGAGCAGGGTGATAGTGTCGGTGCAGGGAGAGCAGGGCGATAGTGTCGTGCAGGGAGAGCAGGGTGATAGTGTCGGTGCAGGGAGAGCAGGGTGATTGTGTCGGTGCAGGGAGAGCAGGGTGATAGTGTCGGTGCAGGGAGAGCAGGGTGATAGTGTCGGTGCAGGGAGAGCAGGGGTGATAGTGTTGGTGCAGGGAGAGCAGGGTGATAGTGTCGGTGCAGGGAGAGCAGGGCGATGGTGTCGGTGCAAGGAGAGCAGGGTGATAGTGTCGGAGTAGGGGGCGCCGGCCGATAGTGTCGGTGCAGGGAGAGCAGGGCGATAGTGTCGGTGCAGTGAGAGCAGGGCGATAGTGTCGGTGCAGGGAGAGCAGGGGTGATGGTGTCGGTGCAGGGGGGGCAGGGAGATAGTGTTGGTGCAGGGAGAGCAGGGCGATACTGTCGGTGCAGGGAGAGCAGAGCGATAGTGTCGGTGCAGGGAGAGCAGAGCGATAGTGTCGGTGCAGGGAGAGCAGGGTGATAGTGTCGGTGCAGGGAGAGCAGGGCGATAGTGTCGGTGCAGGCAGAGCAGGGTGATAGTGTCGGTGCATTGAGAGCAGAGCAATAGTGTCGGTGCAGGGAGAGCAGCGCGATAGTGTCGGTGCAGGGAGAGCAGCGCGATAGTGTCGGTACAGGGAGAGCAGGGCGATAGTGTCAGTACAGGGAGAGCAGGGCGATAGTGTTGGTGCAGGGAGAGCAGGGGTAATAGTGTCGGTGCAGGGAGAGCAGGGCGATAGTGTCGGTACAGGGAGAGCAGGGCGATAGTGTCTGTGCAGGGGGTGCAGAGCGATAGTGTCGGTGCAGGGAGAGCAGGGCGATAGTGTTGGTGCAGGGAGAGCAGGGGTAATAGTGTCGGTGCAGGGAGAGCAGGGGTGATAGTGTCGGTGCAGGGAGAGCAGGGGTGATAGTGTCGGTGCAGGGAGAGCAGGGTGATGGTGTCGGTGCAGGTAGAGCAGGGCGATAGTGTCGGTGCAGGGAGAGCTGGGGTGATAGTGTCGGTGCAGGGGGGCAGGGAGATAGTGTCGGTGCAGGGAGAGAAGGGGAGATAGGAGAGCAGGGCGATAGTGTCGGTGCAGGGAGAGCAGGGGTGATAATGTCGGTGCAGGGGGGGCAGGGTAATAGTGTCTGTGCAGGGAGAGCAAGGAGATAGTGTCGTGCAGGGAGAGCAGGGTGATAGTGTCGGTGCAGTGAGAGCAGGGAGATAGTGTCTGTGCAGGGAGAGCAAGGAGATAGTGTCGTGCAGGGAGAGCAGGGTGATAGTGTCGGTGCAGGGAGAGCAGGGGTGATGGTGTCGGTGCAGGGGGGGCAGGGAGATAGTGTTGGTGCAGGGAGAGCAGGGCGATACTGTCGGTGCAGGGAGAGCAGAGCGATAGTGTCGGTGCAGGGAGAGCAGAGCGATAGTGTCGGTGCAGGGAGAGCAGGGTGATAGTGTCGGTGCAGGGAGAGCAGGGCGATAGTGTCGGTGCAGGCAGAGCAGGGAGATAGTGTCGGTGCAGGGGGTCAGGGAGATAGTGTCGGTGTAGGGGGGGCAGGGCGATAGCGTCGGTGCAGGGAGAGCAGGGCGATAGTGTCGGTGCAGGCAGAGCAGGGAGATAGTGTCGGTGCAGGGGGTCAGGGAGATAGTGTCGGTGTAGGGGGGGCAGGGCGATAGCGTCGGTGCAGGGAGAGCAGGGCGATAGTGTCGGTGCAGGGAGAGCAGGGCGATAGTGTCGGTGCAGGGAGAGCAGGGCGATAGTGTCGGTGCAGGGAGAGCAAGTGTGATAGTGTCGTGCAGGGAGAGCAGGGCGATAGTGTCGGTGTAGGGGAGGCAGGGCGATAGTGTTGGTGCAGGGAGAGCAGGGCGATAGTGTTGGTGCAGGGAGAGCAGGGCGATGGTGTCGGTGCAGGGGGTCAGGGAGATAGTGTCGGTGTAGGGGGGGCAGGGCGATAGCGTCGGTGCAGGGAGAGCAGGGCGATAGTGTCGGTGCAGGGAGAGCAGGGCGATAGTGTCGGTGCAGGGAGAGCAGGGCGATAGTGTCGGTGCAGGGAGAGCAAGTGTGATAGTGTCGTGCAGGGAGAGCAGGGCGATAGTGTCGGTGTAGGGGAGGCAGGGCGATAGTGTTGGTGCAGGGAGAGCAGGGCGATAGTGTTGGTGCAGGGAGAGCAGGGCGATAGTGTCGGTGCAGGGAGAGCAGGGGTGATGGTGTCTGTGCAGGGAGAGCAGGGGTGATAGTGTCTGTGCAGGGGGTGCAAAGCGATAGTGTCGGTGCAGGGAGAGCAGGGTGATAGTGTCTGTGCAGGGAGAGCAGGGGTGATAGTGTCGGTGCAGGGGGGGCAGGGAGATAGTGTCGGTGCAGGGGGTGCAGGGAGATAGTGTCGGTGCAGGGAGAGCAGGGCGATAGTGTCTGTGCAGGGAGAGCAGGGGAGATAGTAGAGCAGAGCGATAGTGTCGGTGCAGGGAGAGCAGGGTGATAGTGTCGGTGCAGGGTGATAGTGTCGGTGCAGGCAGAGCAGGGTGATAGTGTCGGTGCATTGAGAGCAGAGCAATAGTGTCTGTGCAGGGAGAGCAGGGCGATAGTGTCGGTGCAGGGAGAGCAGGGTGATAGTGTCGGTGCATTGAGAGCAGAGCAATAGTGTCGGTGCATTGAGAGCAGAGCAATAGTGTCGGTGCAGGGTGGGCAGGGCGATAGTGTCTGTGCAGGGAGAGCAGGGGAAATCGTAGAGCAGGGCGATAGTGTCGGTGCAGGGAGAGCAGGGTGATAGTGTCGGTGCAGGGAGAGCAGGGCGATAGTGTCGGTGCAGGGAGAGCAGGGCGATAGTGTCTGTGCAGAGAGAGCAGGGCGATAGTGTCGGTGCAGGGAGAGCAGGGCGATAGTGTCGGTGCAGGGAGAGCAGGACGATAGTGTCGGTGCAGGGAGAGCAGGGGTGATAGTGTCTGTGCAGGGAGAGCAGGGCGATAGTGTCGGTGCAGGGAGAGCAGGACGATAGTGTCGGTGCAGGGAGAGCAGGACGATAGTGTCGGTGCAGGGAGAGCAGGGGTGATAGTGTCGGTGCAGGGAGAGCAGGGGTGATAGTGTCTGTGCAGGGGGTGCAGTGCGATAGTGTCGGTGCAGGGAGAGCAGGGCGATAGTGTCGGTACAGGGAGAGCAGGGGTGATTGTGTCGTGCAGGGGTGATAGTGTCGGTGCAGGGAGAGCAGGGCGATAGTGTCGGTGCAGTGAGAGCAGGGCGATAGTGTCTGTGCAGGGAGAGCAGGGCGATAGTGTCGGTACAGGGAGAGCAGGGGTGATAGTGTCGTGCAGGGGTGATCGTGTCGGTGCAGGGAGAGCAGGGCGATAGTGTCGGTGCAGTGAGAACAGGGCGATAGTGTCGGTGCAGGGAGAGCAGGGGTGATAGTGTCTGTGCAGGGAGAGCAGGGGTGATAGTGTCTGTGCAGGGGGTGCAGAGCGATAGTGTCGGTGCAGGGAGAGCAGGGGTGATAGTGTCGGTGCAGGGGGGGCAGGGAGATAGTGTCGGTGCAGGGGGGGCAGGGAGATAGTGTCGGTGCAGGGAGAGCAGGGCAATAGTGTCGGTGCAGGGAGAGCGGGGCAATAGAGTCGGTGCAGGGAGAGCAGGGCGATAGTGTCGGTGTAGGGAGGCAGGGTGATAGTGTCGTGCAGGGAGAGCAGAGCGATAGTGTCGGTACAGGGAGAGCAGGGGTGATAGTGTCGTGCAGGGGTGATAGTGTCGGTGCAGGGAGAGCAGGGCGATAGTGTCGGTGCAGTGAGAGCAGGGCGATAGTGTCGGTGCAGGGAGAGCAGGGGTGATAGTGTCGTTGCAGGGGGGGCAGGGAGATAGTGTCGGTGCAGGGAGAGAAGGGCAATAGAGTCGGTGCAGGGAGAGCAGGGCGATAGTGTTGGTACAGGGAGAGCAGGGGTGATAGTGTCGTTGCAGGGAGAGCAGAGCGATAGTGTCGTGCAGGGAGAGCAGGGGTGATGGTGTCTGTGCAGAGAGAGCAGGGGTGATAGTGTCTGTGCAGGGGGTGCAGAGCGATAGTGTCGGTGCAGGGAGAGCAGAGGTGATAGTGTCGGTGCAGGGGGGGCAGGGAGATAGTGTCGGTGCATGGGGGGCAGGGAGATAGTGTCGGTGCAGGGGGGGCAGGGAGATAGTGTCGGTGCAGGGAGAGCAGGGCAATAGTGTCGGTGCAGGGAGAGCAGGGCAATAGAGTCGGTGCAGGGAGAGCAGGGCGATAGTGTCGGTGTAGGGGGGGCAGGGCGATAGCGTCGGTGCAGGGAGAGCAGGGCGATAGTGTCGGTGCAGGGAGAGCAGGGCGATAGTGTCGGTGCAGGGAGAGCAGGGCGATAGTGTCGGTGCAGGGAGAGCAAGTGTGATAGTGTCGGTGCAGGGAGAGCAGGGCGATAGTGTCGGTGTAGGGGAGGCAGGGCGATAGTGTTGGTGCAGGGAGAGCAGGGCGATAGTGTCGGTGCAGGGAGAGCAGGGCGATAGTGTCGGTGCAGGGAGAGCAGGGGAGATAGTAGAGCAGAGCGATAGTGTCGATGCAGGGAGAGCAGGGTGATAGTGTCGGTGCAGGGAGAGCAGGGCGATAGTGTCGGTGCAGGGAGAGACGGGCAATAGAGTCGGTGCAGGGAGAGCAGGGCGATAGTGTTGGTACAATGAGAGCAGGGGTGATAGTGTCGTTGCTGGGAGAGCAGAGCGATAGTGTCGTGCAGGGAGAGCAGGGGTGATAGTGTCGTGCAGGGAGAGCAGGGCGATGGTGTCCGTGCATTGAGAGCAGAGCAATAGTGTCGGTGCAGGGAGAGCAGGGCGATAGTGTCGGTGCAGGGAGAGCAGGGGAGATCGTAGAGCAGGGCGATAGTGTTGGTGCAGGGAGAGCAGGGCGATAGTGTCGGTGCAGGGAGAGCAGGGCGATAGTGTCGGTGCAGGGAGAGCAGGGCGATAGTGTCGTGCAGGGAGAGCAGAGCGATAGTGTCGTGCAGGGAGAGCAGAGCGATAGTGTCGGTGCAGGGAGAGCAGGGCAATAGTGTCGGTGCAGGGAGAGCAGGGCAATAGAGTCGGTGCAGGGAGAGCAGGGCGATAGTGTCGGTGTAGGGGGGGCAGGGCGATAGCGTCGGTGCAGGGAGAGCAGGGCGATAGTTTCGGTGCAGGGAGAGCAGGGCGATAGTGTCGGTGCAGGGAGAGCAAGTGTGATAGTGTCGTGCAGGGAGAGCAGGGCGATAGTGTCGGTGCAGGGAGAGCAGGGCAATAGAGTCGGTGCAGGGAGAGCAGGGCGATAGTGTCGGTTAAGGGGGGGCAGGGCGATAGCGTCGGTGCAGGGAGAGCAGGGCGATAGTGTCGGTGCAGGGAGAGCAAGTGTGATAGTGTCGTGCAGGGAGAGCAGGGCGATAGTGTCGGTGTAGGGGAGGCAGGGCGATAGTGTTGGTGCAGGGTGAACAGGGCGATAGTGTTGGTGCAGGGAGAGCAGGGCGATAGTGTCGGTGCAGGGAGAGCAGGGGTGATGGTGTCTGTGCAGGGAGAGCAGGGGTGATAGTGTCTGTGCAGGGGGTGCAGAGCGATAGTGTCGGTGCAGGGAGAGCAGGGGTGATAGTGTCGGTGCAGGGGGGGCAGGGAGATAGTGTCGGTGCAGGGAGAGCAGGGGTGATAGTGTCGGTGCAGGGAGAGCAGAGCGATAGTGTCGGTACAGGAAGAGCAGGGGTGATAGTGTCGTGCAGGGGTGATAGTGTCGGTGCAGGGAGAGCAGGGCGATAGTGTCGGTGCAGTGAGAGCAGGGCGATAGTTTCGGTGCAGGGAGAGCAGGGGTGATAGTGTCGGTGCAGGGAGAGAAGGGCAATAGAGTCGGTGCAGGGAGAGCAGGGCGATAGTGTTGGTACAGGGAGAGCAGGGGTGATAGTGTCATTGCAGGGAGAGCAGAGCGATAGTGTCGTGCAGGGAGAGCAGGGGTGATGGTGTCTGTGCAGGGAGAGCAGGGTGATAGTGTCGTGCAGGGAGAGCAGGCTGATAGTGTTGGTGCAGGGAGAGCAGGGGTGATAGTGTCGTGCAGGGAGAGCAGGGCGATAGTGTCGGTGCAGGGAGAGCAGGGCGATGGTTTTGGTGCATTGAGAGCAGAGCAATAGTGTCGGTGCAGGGAGAGCAGGGCGATAGTGTCGGTGCAGGGGGGGCAGGGAGATAGTGTCGGTGCATGGAGAGCAGGGGAGATCGTAGAGCAGGGCGATAGTGTTGGTGCAGGGAGAGCAGGGCGATAGTGTCGGTGCAGGGAGAGCAGGGCGATAGTGTCGGTGCAGGGAGAGCAGGGTGATAGTGTCGTGCAGGGAGAGCAGGGCGATAGTGTCGGTGCAGGGAGAGCAGGGCGATAGTGTCGGTGCAGGGAGAGCAGGACGATAGTGTCGGTGCAGGGAGAGCAGGACGATAGTGTCTGTGCAGGGAGAGCAGGGCGATAGTGTCGGTGCAGGGAGAGCAGGGCGATAGTGTCGGTGCAGGGAGAGCAGGACGATAGTGTCGGTGCAGGGAGAGCAGGGCGATGGTTTCGGTGCATTGAGAGCAGAGCAATAGTGTCGGTGCAGGGAGAGCAGGGCGATAGTGTCTGTGCAGGGAGAGCAGGGGAGATCGTAGAGCAGGGCGATAGTGTTGGTGCAGGGAGAGCAGGGCGATAGTGTCTGTGCAGGGAGAGCAGGGCGATAGTGTCGGTGCAGGGAGAGCAGGGCGATAGTGTCGGTGCAGGGAGAGCAGGACGATAGTGTCGGTGCAGGGAGAGCAGGGCGATGGTGTCTGTGCAGGGAGAGCAGGGCGATAGTGTCGGTGCAGGGAGAGCAGGACGATAGTGTCTGTGCAGGGAGAGCAGGGCGATAGTGTCGGTGCAGGGAGAGCAGGGGCGATAGTGTCTGTGCAGGGAGAGCAAGGGTGATAGTGTCGTGCAAAGAGGGCAGGGCGATAGTGTCGGTGTAGGGGGGGCAGGGCGATAGCGTCGGTGCAGGGAGAGCAGGGCGATAGTGTCTGTGCAGGGAGAGCAGGGGCGATAGTGTCGGTGCAGGGGAGATAGTAGAGCAGGGCGATAGTGTCGGTGCAGGGAGAGCTGGGGTGATAGTGTCGGTGCAGGGGGGCAGGGAGATAGTGTCGGTGCAGGGAGAGAAGGGGAGATAGGAGAGCAGGGCGATAGTGTCGGTGCAGGGAGAGCAGGGGTGATAATGTCGGTGCAGGGGGGGCAGGGTAATAGTGTCTGTGCAGGGAGAGCAAGGAGATAGTGTCGTGCAGGGAGAGCAGGGTGATAGTGTCGGTGCAGGGAGAGCAGGGAGATAGTGTCTGTGCAGGGAGAGCAAGGAGATAGTGTCGTGCAGGGAGAGCAGGGTGATAGTGTCGGTGCAGGGAGAGCAGGGTGATAGTGTCGGTGCAGGGAGAGCAGGGTGATAGTGTCGGTGCAGGGAGAGCAGGGTGATAGTGTCGGTGCAGGGAGAGCAGGGTGATAGTGTCGGTGCAGGGAGAGCAGGATGATAGTGTCGGTGCAGGGAGAGCAGGGTGATAGTGTCGGTGCAGGGAGAGCAGGATGATAGTGTCGGTGCAGGGAGAGCAGGGTGATAGTGTCGTGCAGGGAGAGCAGGGTGATAGTGTCGGTGCAGGGAGAGCAGGGTGATAGTGTCGGTGCAGGGAGAGCAGGGCGATAGTGTCGTGCAGGGAGAGCAGGGTGATAGTGTCGGTGCAGGGAGAGCAGGGTGATTGTGTCGGTGCAGGGAGAGCAGGGTGATAGTGTCGGTGCAGGGAGAGCAGGGTGATAGTGTCGGTGCAGGGAGAGCAGGGGTGATAGTGTTGGTGCAGGGAGAGCAGGGTGATAGTGTCGGTGCAGGGAGAGCAGGGCGATGGTGTCGGTGCAAGGAGAGCAGGGTGATAGTGTCGGAGTAGGGGGCGCAGGCCGATAGTGTCGGTGCAGGGAGAGCAGGGCGATAGTGTCGGTGCAGTGAGAGCAGGGCGATAGTGTCGGTGCAGGGAGAGCAGGGGTGATGGTGTCGGTGCAGGGGGGGCAGGGAGATAGTGTTGGTGCAGGGAGAGCAGGGCGATACTGTCGGTGCAGGGAGAGCAGAGCGATAGTGTCGGTGCAGGGAGAGCAGAGCGATAGTGTCGGTGCAGGGAGAGCAGGGTGATAGTGTCGGTGCAGGGAGAGCAGGGCGATAGTGTCGGTGCAGGCAGAGCAGGGTGATAGTGTCGGTGCATTGAGAGCAGAGCAATAGTGTCGGTGCAGGGAGAGCAGCGCGATAGTGTCGGTGCAGGGAGAGCAGCGCGATAGTGTCGGTACAGGGAGAGCAGGGCGATAGTGTCAGTACAGGGAGAGCAGGGCGATAGTGTTGGTGCAGGGAGAGCAGGGGTAATAGTGTCGGTTCAGGGAGAGCAGGGCGATAGTGTCGGTACAGGGAGAGCAGGGCGATAGTGTTGGTACAGGGAGAGCAGGGCGATAGTGTCTGTGCAGGGGGTGCAGAGCGATAGTGTCGGTGCAGGGAGAGCAGGGCGATAGTGTTGGTGCAGGGAGAGCAGGGGTGATAGTGTCGGTGCAGGGAGAGCAGGGTGATGGTGTCGGTGCAGGGAGAGCAGGGCGATAGTGTCGGTGCAGGGAGAGCTGGGGTGATAGTGTCGGTGCAGGGGGGCAGGGAGATAGTGTTGGTGCAGGGAGAGAAGGGGAGATAGGAGAGCAGGGCGATAGTGTCGGTGCAGGGAGAGCAGGGGTGATAATGTCGGTGCAGGGGGGGCAGGGTAATAGTGTCTGTGCAGGGAGAGCAAGGAGATAGTGTCGTGCAGGGAGAGCAGGGTGATAGTGTCGGTGCAGGGAGATAGTGTCTGTGCAGGGAGAGCAAGGAGATAGTGTCGTGCAGGGAGAGCAGGGTGATAGTGTCGGTGCAGGGAGAGCAGGGTGATAGTGTCGGTGCAGGGAGAGCAGGGTGATAGTGTCGGTGCAGGGAGAGCAGGGTGATAGTGTCGGTGCAGGGAGAGCAGGGTGATAGTGTCGGTGCAGGGAGAGCAGGGTGATAGTGTCGGTGCAGGGAGAGCAGGGTGATAGTGTCGGTGCAGGGAGAGCATGATGATAGTGTCGGTGCAGGGAGAGCAGGGTGATAGTGTCGGTGCAGGGGAGAGCAGGATGATAGTGTCGGTGCAGGGAGAGCAGGGTGATTGTGTTGGTGCAGGGAGAGCAGGGTGATAGTGTCGGTGCAGGGAGAGCAGGGTGATAGTGTCGGTGCAGGGAGAGCAGGGGTGATAGTGTCGTGCAGGGAGAGCAGGGTGATAGTGTCGGTGCAGGGAGAGCAGGGCGATGGTGTCGGTGCAAGGAGAGCAGGGTGATAGTGTCGGAGTAGGGGGCGCAGGCCGATAGTGTCGGTGCAGGGAGAGCAGGGCGATAGTGACGGTGCAGTGAGAGCAGGGCGATAGTGTCGGTGCAGGGAGAGCAGGGGTGATGGTGTCGGTGCAGGGGGGGCAGGGAGATAGTGTTGGTGCAGGGAGAGCAGGGCGATACTGTCGGTGCAGGGAGAGCAGAGCGATAGTGTCGGTGCAGGGAGAGCAGAGCGATAGTGTCGGTGCAGGGAGAGCAGGGTGATAGTGTCGGTGCAGGGAGAGCAGGGCGATAGTGTCGGTGCAGGCAGAGCAGGGTGATAGTGTCGGTGCATTGAGAGCAGAGCAATAGTGTCGGTGCAGGGAGAGCAGCGCGATAGTGTCGGTGCTGGGAGAGCAGCGCGATAGTGTCGGTACAGGGAGAGCAGGGCGATAGTGTCAGTACAGGGAGAGCAGGGCGATAGTGTTGGTGCAGGGAGAGCAGGGGTAATAGTGTCGGTGCAGGGAGAGCAGGGCGATAGTGTCGGTACAGCGAGAGCAGGGCGATAGTGTTGGTACAGGGAGAGCAGGGCGATAGTGTCTGTGCAGGGGGTGCAGAGCGATAGTGTCGGTGCAGGGAGAGCAGGGCGATAGTGTTGGTGCAGGGAGAGCAGGGGTAATAGTGTCGGTGCAGGGAGAGCAGGGGTGATAGTGTCGGTGCAGGGAGAGCAGGGGTGATAGTGTCGGTGCAGGGAGAGCAGGGTGATGGTGTCGGTGCAGGGAGAGCAGGGCGATAGTGTTGGTGCAGGGAGAGCAGGGGTAATGTGTCGGTGCAGGGAGAGCAGGGGTGATAGTGTCGGTACAGGGAGAGCAGGGTGATAGTGTCGTGCAGGGAGAGCAGGGCGATAGTGTCGGTGCAGGGAGAGCAGGGGAGATAGTAGAGCAGGGTGATAGTGTCGGAGCAGGGGAGATCGTAGAGCAGGGCGATAGTGTCGGTGCAGGGAGAGCAGGGCGATAGTGTCGGTGCAGTGAGAGCAGGGCGATAGTGTCGGTGCAGGGAGAGCAGGGGTGATGGTGTCGGTGCAGGGGGGGCAGGGAGATAGTGTTGGTGCAGGGAGAGAAGGGCAATAGAGTCGGTGCAGGGAGAGCAGGGTGATAGTGTCGTGCAGGGAGAGCAGGGGTGATAGTGTCGGTGCAGAGCGATAGTGTCGGTGCAGGGAGAGCAGGGGTGATAGTGTCGGTGTAGGGGAGGCAGGGCGATAGTGTCGGTGCAGGGAGAGCAGGGGAGATAGTAGAGCAGGGCGATAGTGTCGGTGCAGGGAGAGCAGGGCGATAGTGTCGGTGCAGGGAGAGCAGGGTGATAGTGTCGGTGCAGGGTGATAGTGTCGGTGCAGGGAGAGCAGGGTGATAGTGTCGGTGCATTGAGAGCAGAGCAATAGTGTCTGTGCAGGGAGAGCAGGGGAAATCGTAGAGCAGGGGCGATAGTGTCGGTGCAGGGAGAGCAGGGTGATAGTGTCGGTGCATTGAGAGCAGAGCAATAGTGTCTGTGCAGGGAGAGCAGGGGAAATCGTAGAGCAGGGCGATAGTGTCGGTGCAGGGAGAGCAGGGCGATAGTGTCGGTGCAGGGAGAGCAGGGTGATAGTGTCGGTGCAGGCAGAGCAGGGTGATAGTGTCGGTGCATTGAGAGCAGAGCAATAGTGTCGGTGCATTGAGAGCAGAGCAATAGTGTCGGTGCAGAGAGAGCAGGGCGATAATGTCGGTGCAGGGAGAGCAGGACGATAGTGTCGGTGCAGGGAGAGCAGGACGATAGTGTCGGTGCTGGGAGAGCAGGGCGATAGTGTCGGTGCAGGGAGAGCAGGGCGATAGTGTCGGTGCAGGGAGAGCAAGGAGATAGTGTCGTGCAGGGAGAGCAGGGTGATAGTGTCGGTGCAGGGAGAGCAGGGTGATAGTGTCGGTGCAGGGAGAGCAGGGTGATAGTGTCGGTGCAGGGAGAGCAGGGAGATAGTGTCTGTGCAGGGAGAGCAAGGAGATAGTGTCGTGCAGGGAGAGCAGGGTGATAGTGTCGGTGCAGGGAGAGCAGGGTGATAGTGTCGGTGCAGGGAGAGCAGGGCGATAGTGTCGTGCAGGGAGAGCAGGGGTGATAGTGTCGTGCAGGGAGAGCAGGGCGATGGTGTCCGTGCAGGGAGAGCAGGGGTGATGGTGTCGGTGCAGGGAGAGCAGGGTGATAGTGTCGGTGCATTGAGAGCAGAGCAATAGTGTCGGTGCAGGGAGAGCAGGGCGATAGTGTCGGTGCAGGGAGAGCAGGGTGATAGTGTCTGTGCAGGGGGTGCAGAGCGATAGTGTCGGTGCAGGGAGAGCAGGGAGATAGTGTCGGTGCAGGGGGTCAGGGAGATAGTGTCGGTGTAGGGGGGGCAGGGCGATAGCGTCGGTGCAGGGAGAGCAGGGCGATAGTGTCGGTGCAGGGAGAGCAGGGCGATAGTGTCGGTGCAGGGAGAGCAAGTGTGATAGTGTCGTGCAGGGAGAGCAGGGCGATAGTGTCGGTGTAGGGGAGGCAGGGCGATAGTGTTGGTGCAGGGAGAGCAGGGCGATAGTGTTGGTGCAGGGAGAGCAGGGCGATAGTGTCGGTGCAGGGAGAGCAGGGGTGATGGTGTCTGTGCAGGGAGAGCAGGGGTGATAGTGTCTGTGCAGGGGGTGCAGAGCGATAGTGTCGGTGCAGGGAGAGCAGGGTGATAGTGTCTGTGCAGGGAGAGCAGGGGTGATAGTGTCGGTGCAGGGGGGGCAGGGAGATAGTGTCGGTGCAGGGGGTGCAGGGAGATAGTGTCGGTGCAGGGAGAGCAGGGCGATAGTGTCTGTGCAGGGAGAGCAGGGGAGATAGTAGAGCAGAGCGATAGTGTCGGTGCAGGGAGAGCAGGGTGATAGTGTCGGTGCAGGGTGATAGTGTCGGTGCAGGCAGAGCAGGGTGATAGTGTCGGTGCATTGAGAGCAGAGCAATAGTGTCTGTGCAGGGAGAGCAGGGCGATAGTGTCGGTGCAGGGAGAGCAGGGTGATAGTGTCGGTGCATTGAGAGCAGAGCAATAGTGTCGGTGCATTGAGAGCAGAGCAATAGTGTCGGTGCAGGGTGGGCAGGGCGATAGTGTCTGTGCAGGGAGAGCAGGGGAAATCGTAGAGCAGGGCGATAGTGTCGGTGCAGGGAGAGCAGGGTGATAGTGTCGGTGCAGGGAGAGCAGGGCGATAGTGTCGGTGCAGGGAGAGCAGGGCGATAGTGTCTGTGCAGAGAGAGCAGGGCGATAGTGTCGGTGCAGGGAGAGCAGGACGATAGTGTCGGTGCAGGGAGAGCAGGACGATAGTGTCGGTGCAGGGAGAGCAGGGGTGATAGTGTCGGTGCAGGGAGAGCAGGGGTGATAGTGTCTGTGCAGGGGGTGCAGTGCGATAGTGTCGGTGCAGGGAGAGCAGGGCGATAGTGTCGGTACAGGGAGAGCAGGGGTGATTGTGTCGTGCAGGGGTGATAGTGTCGGTGCAGGGAGAGCAGGGCGATAGTGTCGGTGCAGTGAGAGCAGGGCGATAGTGTCGGTGCAGGGAGAGCAGTGCGATAGTGTCGGTACAGGGAGAGCAGGGGTGATAGTGTCGTGCAGGGGTGATAGTGTCGGTGCAGGGAGAGCAGGGCGATAGTGTCGGTGCAGTGAGAACAGGGCGATAGTGTCGGTGCAGGGAGAGCAGGGGTGATAGTGTCTGTGCAGGGAGAGCAGGGGTGATAGTGTCTGTGCAGGGGGTGCAGAGCGATAGTGTCGGTGCAGGGAGAGCAGGGGTGATAGTGTCGGTGCAGGGGGGGCAGGGAGATAGTGTCGGTGCAGGGGGGGCAGGGAGATAGTGTCGGTGCAGGGAGAGCAGGGCAATAGTGTCGGTGCAGGGAGAGCAGGGCGATAGTGTCGGTGCAGGGAGAGCAAGTGTGATAGTGTCGTGCAGGGAGAGCAGGGCGATAGTGTCGGTGTAGGGGAGGCAGGGCGATAGTGTTGGTGCAGGGAGAGCAGGGCGATAGTGTTGGTGCAGGGAGAGCAGGGCGATAGTGTCGGTGCAGGGAGAGCAGGGGTGATGGTGTCTGTGCAGGGAGAGCAGGGGTGATAGTGTCTGTGCAGGGGGTGCAGAGCGATAGTGTCGGTGCAGGGAGAGCAGGGTGATAGTGTCTGTGCAGGGAGAGCAGGGGTGATAGTGTCGGTGCAGGGGGGGCAGGGAGATAGTGTCGGTGCAGGGGGTGCAGGGAGATAGTGTCGGTGCAGGGAGAGCAGGGCGATAGTGTCTGTGCAGGGAGAGCAGGGGAGATAGTAGAGCAGAGCGATAGTGTCGGTGCAGGGAGAGCAGGGTGATAGTGTCGGTGCAGGGTGATAGTGTCGGTGCAGGCAGAGCAGGGTGATAGTGTCGGTGCATTGAGAGCAGAGCAATAGTGTCTGTGCAGGGAGAGCAGGGCGATAGTGTCGGTGCAGGGAGAGCAGGGTGATAGTGTCGGTGCATTGAGAGCAGAGCAATAGTGTCGGTGCATTGAGAGCAGAGCAATAGTGTCGGTGCAGGGTGGGCAGGGCGATAGTGTCTGTGCAGGGAGAGCAGGGGAAATCGTAGAGCAGGGCGATAGTGTCGGTGCAGGGAGAGCAGGGTGATAGTGTCGGTGCAGGGAGAGCAGGGCGATAGTGTCGGTGCAGGGAGAGCAGGGCGATAGTGTCTGTGCAGAGAGAGCAGGGCGATAGTGTCGGTGCAGGGAGAGCAGGACGATAGTGTCGGTGCAGGGAGAGCAGGACGATAGTGTCGGTGCAGGGAGAGCAGGGGTGATAGTGTCGGTGCAGGGAGAGCAGGGGTGATAGTGTCTGTGCAGGGGGTGCAGTGCGATAGTGTCGGTGCAGGGAGAGCAGGGCGATAGTGTCGGTACAGGGAGAGCAGGGGTGATTGTGTCGTGCAGGGGTGATAGTGTCGGTGCAGGGAGAGCAGGGCGATAGTGTCGGTGCAGTGAGAGCAGGGCGATAGTGTCGGTGCAGGGAGAGCAGTGCGATAGTGTCGGTACAGGGAGAGCAGGGGTGATAGTGTCGTGCAGGGGTGATAGTGTCGGTGCAGGGAGAGCAGGGCGATAGTGTCGGTGCAGTGAGAACAGGGCGATAGTGTCGGTGCAGGGAGAGCAGGGGTGATAGTGTCTGTGCAGGGAGAGCAGGGGTGATAGTGTCTGTGCAGGGGGTGCAGAGCGATAGTGTCGGTGCAGGGAGAGCAGGGGTGATAGTGTCGGTGCAGGGGGGGCAGGGAGATAGTGTCGGTGCAGGGGGGGCAGGGAGATAGTGTCGGTGCAGGGAGAGCAGGGCAATAGTGTCGGTGCAGGGAGAGCGGGGCAATAGAGTCGGTGCAGGGAGAGCAGGGCGATAGTGTCGGTGTAGGGAGGCAGGGTGATAGTGTCGTGCAGGGAGAGCAGAGCGATAGTGTCGGTACAGGGAGAGCAGGGGTGATAGTGTCGTGCAGGGGTGATAGTGTCGGTGCAGGGAGAGCAGGGCGATAGTGTCGGTGCAGTGAGAGCAGGGCGATAGTGTCGGTGCAGGGAGAGCAGGGGTGATAGTGTCGTTGCAGGGGGGGCAGGGAGATAGTGTCGGTGCAGGGAGAGAAGGGCAATAGAGTCGGTGCAGGGAGAGCAGGGCGATAGTGTTGGTACAGGGAGAGCAGGGGTGATAGTGTCGTTGCAGGGAGAGCAGAGCGATAGTGTCGTGCAGGGAGAGCAGGGGTGATGGTGTCTGTGCAGAGAGAGCAGGGGTGATAGTGTCTGTGCAGGGGGTGCAGAGCGATAGTGTCGGTGCAGGGAGAGCAGGGGTGATAGTGTCGGTGCAGGGGGGGCAGGGAGATAGTGTCGGTGCATGGGGGGCAGGGAGATAGTGTCGGTGCAGGGGGGGCAGGGAGATAGTGTCGGTGCAGGGAGAGCAGGGCAATAGTGTCGGTGCAGGGAGAGCAGGGCAATAGAGTCGGTGCAGGGAGAGCAGGGCGATAGTGTCGGTGTAGGGGGGGCAGGGCGATAGCGTCGGTGCAGGGAGAGCAGGGCGATAGTGTCGGTGCAGGGAGAGCAGGGCGATAGTGTCGGTGCAGGGAGAGCAAGTGTGATAGTGTCGGTGCAGGGAGAGCAGGGCGATAGTGTCGGTGTAGGGGAGGCAGGGCGATAGTGTTGGTGCAGGGAGAGCAGGGCGATAGTGTCGGTGCAGGGAGAGCAGGGCGATAGTGTCGGTGCAGGGAGAGCAGGGGAGATAGTAGAGCAGAGCGATAGTGTCGATGCAGGGAGAGCAGGGTGATAGTGTCGGTGCAGGGAGAGCAGGGCGATAGTGTCGGTGCAGGGAGAGACGGGCAATAGAGTCGGTGCAGGGAGAGCAGGGCGATAATGTTGGTACAATGAGAGCAGGGGTGATAGTGTCGTTGCTGGGAGAGCAGAGCGATAGTGTCGTGCAGGGAGAGCAGGGGTGATAGTGTCGTGCAGGGAGAGCAGGGCGATAGTGTCGGTGCAGGGAGAGCAGGGGTGATAGTGTCGGTGCAGGGGGGGCAGGGTAATAGTGTCTGTGCAGGGAGAGCAAGGAGATAGTGTCGTGCAGGGAGAGCAGGGTGATAGTGTCGGTGCAGGGAGAGCAGGGTGATAGTGTCGGTGCAGGGAGAGCAGGGCGATAGTGTCGTGCAGGGAGAGCAGGGGTGATAGTGTCGTGCAGGGAGAGCAGGGCGATGGTGTCCGTGCAGGGAGAGCAGGGGTGATAGTGTCGGTGCAGGGAGAGCAGGGTGATAGTGTCGGTGCATTGAGAGCAGAGCAATAGTGTCGGTGCAGGGAGAGCAGGGCGATAGTGTCGGTGCAGGGAGAGCAGGGTGATAGTGTCGGTGCATTGAGAGCAGAGCAATAGTGTCGGTGCAGGGAGAGCAGGGCGATAGTGTCGGTGCAGGGAGAGCAGGGCGATAGTGTCGGTGCAGGGAGAGCAGGGCAATAGTGTCGGTGCAGGGAGAGCAGGGCAATAGAGTCGGTGCAGGGAGAGCAATGGTGATAGTGTCGTGCAGGGAGATCAGGGCGATAGTGTCGGTGCAGGGAGAGCAGGGCGATAGTGTCGGTGCAGGGAGAGCAGGGCGATAGTGTCGGTGCAGGGAGAGCAGGGCGATAGTGTCGGTGCAGGGAAAGCAGGGCGATAGTGTCGATGCAGGGAGAGCAGGGCGATAGTGTCTGTGCAGGGAGAGCAGGGCGATAGTGTCGGTGCAGGGAGAGCAGGGCGATAGTGTCGGTGCAGGGAGAGCAGGACGATAGTGTTGGTGCAGGGAGAGCAGGGGTGATGGTGTCTGTGCAGGGGGTGCAGAGCGATAGTGTCGGTGCAGGGATAGCAGGGGTGATAGTGTCGGTGCAGGGAGAGCAGGGGTGATAGTGTCGGTGCAGTGGGGGCAGGGAGATAGTGTCGGTGTAGGGGGGGCAGGGCGATAGCGTCGGTGCAGGGAGAGCAGGGCGATAGTGTCGGTGCAGGGAGAGCAGGGCGATAGTGTCGGTGCAGGGAGAGCAAGTGTGATAGTGTCGTGCAGGGAGAGCAGGGCGATAGTGTCGGTGTAGGGGAGGCAGGGCGATAGTGTCGGTGCAGGGGAGAGCAGGGCGATAGTGTCGGTGCAGGGAGAGCAGGGGAGATAGTAGAGCAGAGCGATAGTGTCTGTGCAGGGGGTGCAGAGCGATAGTGTCGGTGCAGGGATAGCAGGGGTGATAGTGTCGGTGCAGGGAGAGCAGGGGTGATAGTGTCGGTGCAGTGGGGGCAGGGAGATAGTGTCGGTGTAGGGGGGGCAGGGCGATAGCGTCGGTGCAGGGAGAGCAGGGCGATAGTGTCGGTGCAGGGAGAGCAGGGCGATAGTGTCGGTGCAGGGAGAGCAAGTGTGATAGTGTCGTGCAGGGAGAGCAGGGCGATAGTGTCGGTGTAGGGGAGGCAGGGCGATAGTGTCGGTGCAGGGGAGAGCAGGGTGATAGTGTCGGTGCAGGGAGAGCAGGGGAGATAGTAGAGCAGAGCGATAGTGTCGGTGCAGGGAGAGCAGGGCGATAGTGTCGGTGCAGGGAGAGCAGGGGAGATAGTAGAGCAGGGCGATAGTTTCGGTGCAGGGAGAGCAGGGTGATAGTGTCGGTGCAGGGTGATAGTGTCGGTGCAGGGAGAGCAGGGTGATAGTGTCGGTGCATTGAGAGCAGAGCAATAGTGTCGGTGCAGGGTGGGCAGGGCGATAGTGTCTGTGCAGGGAGAGCAGGGGAAATCGTAGAGCAGGGCGATAGTGTCGGTGCAGGGAGAACAGGGCGATAGTGTCGGTGCAGGGAGAGCAGGGCGATAGTGTCGGTGCAGGGAGAGCAGGGCGATAGTGTCGGTGCAGGGAGAGCAGGGCGATAGTGTCTGTGCAGGGAGAGCAGAGCGATAGTGTCGTGCAGGGAGAGCAGGGGTGATGGTGTCTGTGCAGGGAGAGCAGGGTGATAGTGTCGTGCAGGGAGAGCAGGCTGATAGTGTTGGTGCAGGGAGAGCAGGGGTGATAGTGTTGGTGCAGGGAGAGCAGGGGTGATAGTGTCTGTGCAGGGGGTGCAGAGCGATAGTGTCGGTGCAGGGAGAGCAGGGGTGATAGTGTCGGTGCAGGGAGAGCAGGGGTGATAGTGTCTGTGCAGGGGGTGCAGAGCGATAGTGTCGGTGCAGGGAGAGCAGGGGCGATAGTGTCGGTGCAGGGGGGGCAGGGCGATAGCGTCGGTGCAGGGAGAGCAGGGCGATAGTGTCGGTGCAGGGAGAGCAAGTGTGATAGTGTCGTGCAGGGAGAGCAGGCTGATAGTGTTGGTGCAGGGAGAGCAGGGCGATAGTGTTGGTACAGGGAGAGCAGGGGTGATGGTGTCTGTGCAGGGAGAGCAGGCTGATAGTGTTGGTGCAGGGAGAGCAGGGGTGATAGTGTCGTGCAGGGCGATAGTGTCGGTGCAGGGAGAGCAGGGCGATGGTGTCGGTGCATTGAGAGCAGAGCAATAGTGTCGGTGCAGGGAGAGCAGGGCGATAGTGTCGGTGCAGGGAGAGCAGGGGAGATCGTAGAGCAGGGCGATAGTGTTGGTGCAGGGAGAGCAGGGCGATAGTGTCGGTGCAGGGAGAGCAGGGCGATAGTGTCGGTGCAGGGAGAGCAGGGCGATAGTGTCGTGCAGGGAGAGCAGAGCGATAGTGTCGGTGCAGGGAGAGCAGGGCAATAGTGTCGGTGCAGGGAGAGCAGGGCAATAGAGTCGGTGCAGGGAGAGCAGGGCGATAGTGTCGGTGTAGGGGGGGCAGGGCGATAGTGTCGGTGCAGGGAGAGCAGGGCGATAGTGTCGGTGCAGGGAGAGCAAGTGTGATAGTGTCGTGCAGGGAGAGCAGGGCGATAGTGTCGGTGAAGGGGAGATAGTAGAGCAGGGCGATAGTGTCGGTGCAGGGAGAGCTGGGGTGATAGTCGTGCAGGGGGGCAGGGCGATAGTGTCGGTGCAGGGAGAGCAAGTGTGATAGTGTCGTGCAGGGAGAGCAGGGCGATAGTGTCGGTGTAGCTGAGGCAGGGCGATAGTGTTGGTGCAGGGAGAACAGGGCGATAGTGTTGGTGCAGGAAGAGCAGGGCGATAGTGTCGGTGCAGGGAGAGCAGGGGTGATGGTTTCGGTGCAGGGAGAGCAGGGGTGATAGTGTCGGTGCAGGGGGGGCAGGGAGATAGTGTCGGTCCAGGGAGATAGAGTCGGTGCAGGGAGAGCAGAGCGATAGTGTCGGTACAGGAAGAGCAGGGGTGATAGTGTCGTGCAGGGGTGATAGTGTCGGTGCAGGGAGAGCAGGGCGATAGTGTCGGTGCAGTGAGAGCAGGGCGATAGTTTCGGTGCAGGGAGAGCAGGGGTGATAGTGTCGGTGCAGGGGGGGCAGGGAGATAGTGTCGGTGCAGGGAGAGAAGGGCAATAGAGTCGGTGCAGGGAGAGCAGGGCGATAGTGTTGGTACAGGGAGAGCAGAGCGATAGTGTCGTGCAGGGAGAGCAGGGGTGATGGTGTCTGTGCAGGGAGAGCAGGGTGATAGTGTCGTGCAGGGAGAGCAGGCTGATAGTGTTGGTGCAGGGAGAGCAGGGGTGATAGTGTCGTGCAGGGAGAGCAGGGCGATAGTGTCGGTGCAGGGAGAGCAGGGCGATGGTTTCGGTGCATTGAGAGCAGAGCAATAGTGTCGGTGCAGGGAGAGCAGGGCGATAGTGTCGGTGCAGGGAGAGCAGGGGAGATCGTAGAGCAGGGCGATAGTGTTGGTGCAGGGAGAGCAGGGCGATAGTGTCGGTGCAGGGAGAGCAGGGCGATAGTGTCAGTGCAGGGAGAGCAGGGTGATAGTGTCGTGCAGGGAGAGCAGGGCGATAGTGTCGGTGCAGGGAGAGCAGGGCGATAGTGTCGGTGCAGGGAAAGCAGGACGATAGTGTCGGTGCATGGAGAGCAGGACGATAGTGTCTGTGCAGGGAGAGCAGGGCGATAGTGTCGGTGCAGGGAGAGCAGGGGCGATAGTGTCTGTGCAGGGAGAGCAAGGGTGATAGTGTCGTGCAAAGAGGGCAGGGCGATAGTGTCGGTGTAGGGGGGGCAGGGCGATAGCGTCGGTGCAGGGAGAGCAGGGCGATAGTGTCTGTGCAGGGAGAGCAGGGCGATAGTGTCGGTGCAGGGGAGATAGTAGAGCAGGGCGATAGTGTCGGTGCAGGGAGAGAAGGGGAGATAGGAGAGCAGGGCGATAGTGTCGGTGCAGGGAGAGCAGGGGTGATAGTGTCGGTGCAGGGGGGGCAGGGTAATAGTGTCTGTGCAGGGAGAGCAAGGAGATAGTGTCGTGCAGGGAGAGCAGGGTGATAGTGTCGGTGCAGGGAGAGCAGGGTGATAGTGTCGGTGCAGGGAGAGCAGGGTGATAGTGTCGGTGCAGGGAGAGCAGGGAGATAGTGTCTGTGCAGGGAGAGCAAGGAGATAGTGTCGTGCAGGGAGAGCAGGGTGATAGTGTCGGTGCAGGGAGAGCAGGGTGATAGTGTCGGTGCAGGGAGAGCAGGGTGATAGTGTCGGTGCAGGGAGAGCAGGGTGATAGTGTCGGTGCAGGGAGAGCAGGGTGATAGTGTCGGTGCAGGGAGAGCAGGATGATAGTGTCGGTGCAGGGAGAGCAGGGTGATAGTGTCGGTGCAGGGAGAGCAGGATGATAGTGTCGGTGCAGGGAGAGCAGGGTGATAGTGTCGTGCAGGGAGAGCAGGGTGATAGTGTCGGTGCAGGGAGAGCAGGGTGATAGTGTCGGTGCAGGGAGAGCAGGGCGATAGTGTCGTGCAGGGAGAGCAGGGTGATCGTGTCGGTGCAGGGAGAGCAGGGTGATTGTGTTGGTGCAGGGAGAGCAGGGTGATGGTGTCGGTGCAGGGAGAGCAGGGTGATAGTGTCGGTGCAGGGAGAGCAGGGGTGATAGTGTTGGTGCAGGGAGAGCAGGGGTGATAGTGTTGGTGCAGGGAGAGCAGGGTGATAGTGTCGGTGCAGGGAGAGCAGGGCGATGGTGTCGGTGCAAGGAGAGCAGGGTGATAGTGTCGGAGTAGGGGGCGCAGGCCGATAGTGTCGGTGCAGGGAGAGCAGGGCGATAGTGTCGGTGCAGTGAGAGCAGGGCGATAGTGTCGGTGCAGGGAGAGCAGGGGTGATGGTGTCGGTGCAGGGGGGGCAGGGAGATAGTGTTGGTGCAGGGAGAGCAGGGCGATACTGTCGGTGCAGGGAGAGCAGAGCGATAGTGTCGGTGCAGGGAGAGCAGAGCGATAGTGTCGGTGCAGGGAGAGCAGGGTGATAGTGTCGGTGCAGGGAGAGCAGGGCGATAGTGTCGGTGCAGGCAGAGCAGGGTGATAGTGTCGGTGCATTGAGAGCAGAGCAATAGTGTCGGTGCAGGGAGAGCAGCGCGATAGTGTCGGTGCAGGGAGAGCAGCGCGATAGTGTCGGTACAGGGAGAGCAGGGCGATAGTGTCAGTACAGGGAGAGCAGGGCGATAGTGTTGGTGCAGGGAGAGCAGGGGTAATAGTGTCGGTGCAGGGAGAGCAGGGCGATAGTGTCGGTACAGGGAGAGCAGGGCGATAGTGTTGGTACAGGGAGAGCAGGGCGATAGTGTCTGTGCAGGGGGTGCAGAGCGATAGTGTCGGTGCAGGGAGAGCAGGGCGATAGTGTTGGTGCAGGGAGAGCAGGGGTAATAGTGTCGGTGCAGGGAGAGCTGGGGTGATAGTGTCGGTGCAGGGAGAGCAGGGGTGATAGTGTCGGTGCAGGGAGAGCAGGGTGATGGTGTCGGTGCAGGGAGAGCAGGGCGATAGTGTTGGTGCAGGGAGAGCAGGGGTAATAGTGTCGGTGCAGGGAGAGCAGGGGTGATAGTGTCGGTACAGGGAGAGCAGGGTGATAGTGTCGTGCAGGGAGAGCAGGGCGATAGTGTCGGTGCAGGGAGAGCAGGGCGATAGTGTCGGTGCAGGGAGAGCAGGGGTGATGGTGTCGGTGCAGGGGGGGCAGGGAGATAGTGTTGGTGCAGGGAGAGAAGGGCAATAGAGTCGGTGCAGGGAGAGCAGGGTGATAGTGTCGTGCAGGGAGAGCAGGGGTGATAGTGTCGGTGCAGAGCGATAGTGTCGGTGCAGGGAGAGCAGGGGTGATAGTGTCGGTGTAGGGGAGGCAGGGCGATAGTGTCGGTGCAGGGAGAGCAGGGCGATAGTGTCGGTGCATGGAGAGCAGGGGAGATAGTAGAGCAGGGCGATAGTGTCGGTGCAGGGAGAGCAGGGCGATAGTGTCGGTGCAGGGAGAGCAGGGTGATAGTGTCGGTGCAGGGTGATAGTGTCGGTGCAGGGAGAGCAGGGTGATAGTGTCGGTGCATTGAGAGCAGAGCAATAGTGTCTGTGCAGGGAGAGCAGGGGAAATCGTAGAGCAGGGGCGATAGTGTCGGTGCAGGGAGAGCAGGGTGATAGTGTCGGTGCATTGAGAGCAGAGCAATAGTGTCTGTGCAGGGAGAGCAGGGGAAATCGTAGAGCAGGGCGATAGTGTCGGTGCAGGGAGAGCAGGGCGATAGTGTCGGTGCAGGGAGAGCAGGGTGATAGTGTCGGTGCAGGGTGATAGTGTCGGTGCAGGCAGAGCAGGGTGATAGTGTCGGTGCATTGAGAGCAGAGCAATAGTGTCGGTGCATTGAGAGCAGAGCAATAGTGTCGGTGCAGGGAGAGCAGGGCGATAGTGTCGGTGCAGAGAGAGCAGGGCGATAGTGTCGGTGCAGGGAGAGCAGGGCGATAGTGTCGGTGCAGGGAGAGCAGGACGATAGTGTCGGTGCAGGGAGAGCAGGACGATAGTGTCGGTGCAGGGAGAGCAGGGCGATAGTGTCGGTGCAGGGAGAGCAGGACGATAGTGTCGGTGCAGGGAGAGCAGGACGATAGTGTCTGTGCGGGGAGAGCAGGGTGATAGTGTCTGTGCAGGGGGTGCAGAGCGATAGTGTCGGTGCAGGGAGAGCAGGGAGATAGTGACGGTGCAGGGGGTCAGGGAGATAGTGTCGGTGTAGGGGGGGCAGGGCGATAGCGTCGGTGCAGGGAGAGCAGGGCGATAGTGTCGGTGCAGGGAGAGCAGGGCGATAGTGTCGGTGCAGGGAGAGCAAGTGTGATAGTGTCGTGCAGGGAGAGCAGGGCGATAGTGTCGGTGTAGGGGAGGCAGGGCGATAGTGTTGGTGCAGGGAGAGCAGGGCGATAGTGTCGGTGCAGGGAGAGCAGGGGTAATGGTGTCTGTGCAGGGAGAGCAGGGGTGATAGTGTCGGTGCATTGAGAGCAGAGCAATAGTGTCGGTGCAGGGTGGGCAGGGCGATAGTGTCTGTGCAGGGAGAGCAGGGGAAATCGTAGAGCAGGGCGATAGTGTCGGTGCAGGGAGAACAGGGCGATAGTGTCGGTGCAGGGAGAGCAGGGCGATAGTGTCGGTGCAGGGAGAGCAGGGCGATAGTGTCGGTGCAGGGAGAGCAGGGCGATAGTGTCTGTGCAGGGAGAGCAGAGCGATAGTGTCGTGCAGGGAGAGCAGGGGTGATGGTGTCTGTGCAGGGAGAGCAGGGTGATAGTGTCGTGCAGGGAGAGCAGGCTGATAGTGTTGGTGCAGGGAGAGCAGGGGTGATAGTGTTGGTGCAGGGAGAGCAGGGGTGATAGTGTCTGTGCAGGGGGTGCAGAGCGATAGTGTCGGTGCAGGGAGAGCTGGGGTGATAGTGTCGGTGCAGGGAGAGCAGGGGTGATAGTGTCTGTGCAGGGGGTGCAGAGCGATAGTGTCGGTGCAGGGAGAGCAGGGGCGATAGTGTCGGTGCAGGGGGGGCAGGGCGATAGCGTCGGTGCAGGGAGAGCAGGGCGATAGTGTCGGTGCAGGGAGAGCAAGTGTGATAGTGTCGTGCAGGGAGAGCAGGCTGATAGTGTTGGTGCAGGGAGAGCAGGGCGATAGTGTTGGTACAGGGAGAGCAGGGGTGATGGTGTCTGTGCAGGGAGAGCAGGCTGATAGTGTTGGTGCAGGGAGAGCAGGGGTGATAGTGTCGTGCAGGGCGATAGTGTCGGTGCAGGGAGAGCAGGGCGATGGTGTCGGTGCATTGAGAGCAGAGCAATAGTGTCGGTGCAGGGAGAGCAGGGCGATAGTGTCGGTGCAGGGAGAGCAGGGGAGATCGTAGAGCAGGGCGATAGTGTTGGTGCAGGGAGAGCAGGGCGATAGTGTCGGTGCAGGAAGAGCAGGGCGATAGTGTCGGTGCAGGGAGAGCAGGGCGATAGTGTCGTGCAGGGAGAGCAGAGCGATAGTGTCGGTGCAGGGAGAGCAGGGCAATAGTGTCGGTGCAGGGAGAGCAGGGCAATAGAGTCGGTGCAGGGAGAGCAGGGCGATAGTGTCGGTGTAGGGGGGGCAGGGCGATAGTGTCGGTGCAGGGAGAGCAGGGCGATAGTGTCGGTGCAGGGAGAGCAAGTGTGATAGTGTCGTGCAGGGAGAGCAGGGCGATAGTGTCGGTGAAGGGGAGATAGTAGAGCAGGGCGATAGTGTCGGTGCAGGGAGAGCTGGGGTGATAGTCGTGCAGGGGGGCAGGGCGATAGTGTCGGTGCAGGGAGAGCAAGTGTGATAGTGTCGTGCAGGGAGAGCAGGGCGATAGTGTCGGTGTAGGGGAGGCAGGGCGATAGTGTTGGTGCAGGGAGAACAGGGCGATAGTGTTGGTGCAGGGAGAGCAGGGCGATAGTGTCGGTGCAGGGAGAGCAGGGGTGATGGTTTCGGTGCAGGGAGAGCAGGGGTGATAGTGTCGGTGCAGGGGGGGCAGGGAGATAGTGTCGGTCCAGGGAGATAGAGTCGGTGCAGGGAGAGCAGAGCGATAGTGTCGGTACAGGAAGAGCAGGGGTGATAGTGTCGTGCAGGGGTGATAGTGTCGGTGCAGGGAGAGCAGGGCGATAGTGTCGGTGCAGTGAGAGCAGGGCGATAGTGTCGGTGCAGTGAGAGCAGGGCGATAGTTTCGGTGCAGGGAGAGCAGGGGTGATAGTGTCGGTGCAGGGGGGGCAGGGAGATAGTGTCGGTGCAGGGAGAGAAGGGCAATAGAGTCGGTGCAGGGAGAGCAGGGCGATAGTGTTGGTACAGGGAGAGCAGGGGTGATAGTGTCATTGCAGGGAGAGCAGAGCGATAGTGTCGTGCAGGGAGAGCAGGGGTGATGGTGTCTGTGCAGGGAGAGCAGGGTGATAGTGTCGTGCAGGGAGAGCAGGCTGATAGTGTTGGTGCAGGGAGAGCAGGGGTGATAGTGTCGTGCAGGGAGAGCAGGGCGATAGTGTCGGTGCAGGGAGAGCAGGGCGATGGTTTCGGTGCATTGAGAGCAGAGCAATAGTGTCGGTGCAGGGAGAGCAGGGCGATAGTGTCGGTGCAGGGAGAGCAGGGGAGATCGTAGAGCAGGGCGATAGTGTTGGTGCAGGGAGAGCAGGGCGATAGTGTCGGTGCAGGGAGAGCCAGGCGATAGTGTCAGTGCAGGGAGAGCAGGGTGATAGTGTCGTGCAGGGAGAGCAGGGCGATAGTGTCGGTGCAGGGAGAGCAGGGCGATAGTGTCGGTGCAGGGAAAGCAGGACGATAGTGTCGGTGCATGGAGAGCAGGACGATAGTGTCTGTGCAGGGAGAGCAGGGCGATAGTGTCGGTGCAGGGAGAGCAGGGGCGATAGTGTCTGTGCAGGGAGAGCAAGGGTGATAGTGTCGTGCAAAGAGGGCAGGGCGATAGTGTCGGTGTAGGGGGGGCAGGGCGATAGCGTCGGTGCAGGGAGAGCAGGGCGATAGTGTCTGTGCAGGGAGAGCAGGGCGATAGTGTCGGTGCAGGGGAGATAGTAGAGCAGGGCGATAGTGTCGGTGCAGGGAGAGAAGGGGAGATAGGAGAGCAGGGCGATAGTGTCGGTGCAGGGAGAGCAGGGGTGATAGTGTCGGTGCAGGGGGGGCAGGGTAATAGTGTCTGTGCAGGGAGAGCAAGGAGATAGTGTCGTGCAGGGAGAGCAGGGTGATAGTGTCGGTGCAGGGAGAGCAGGGTGATAGTGTCGGTGCAGGGAGAGCAGGGTGATAGTGTCGGTGCAGGGAGAGCAGGGAGATAGTGTCTGTGCAGGGAGAGCAAGGAGATAGTGTCGTGCAGGGAGAGCAGGGTGATAGTGTCGGTGCAGGGAGAGCAGGGTGATAGTGTCGGTGCAGGGAGAGCAGGGTGATAGTGTCGGTGCAGGGAGAGCAGGGTGATAGTGTCGGTGCAGGGAGAGCAGGGTGATAGTGTCGGTGCAGGGAGAGCAGGATGATAGTGTCGGTGCAGGGAGAGCAGGGTGATAGTGTCGGTGCAGGGAGAGCAGGATGATAGTGTCGGTGCAGGGAGAGCAGGGTGATAGTGTCGTGCAGGGAGAGCAGGGTGATAGTGTCGGTGCAGGGAGAGCAGGGTGATAGTGTCGGTGCAGGGAGAGCAGGGCGATAGTGTCGTGCAGGGAGAGCAGGGTGATAGTGTCGTGCAGGGAGAGCAGGGTGATTGTGTTGGTGCAGGGAGAGCAGGGTGATGGTGTCGGTGCAGGGAGAGCAGGGTGATAGTGTCGGTGCAGGGAGAGCAGGGGTGATAGTGTTGGTGCAGGGAGAGCAGGGGTGATAGTGTTGGTGCAGGGAGAGCAGGGTGATAGTGTCGGTGCAGGGAGAGCAGGGCGATGGTGTCGGTGCAAGGAGAGCAGGGTGATAGTGTCGGAGTAGGGGGCGCAGGCCGATAGTGTCGGTGCAGGGAGAGCAGGGCGATAGTGTCGGTGCAGTGAGAGCAGGGCGATAGTGTCGGTGCAGGGAGAGCAGGGGTGATGGTGTCGGTGCAGGGGGGGCAGGGAGATAGTGTTGGTGCAGGGAGAGCAGGGCGATACTGTCGGTGCAGGGAGAGCAGAGCGATAGTGTCGGTGCAGGGAGAGCAGAGCGATAGTGTCGGTGCAGGGAGAGCAGGGCGATAGTGTCGGTGCAGGGAGAGCAGGGCGATAGTGTCGGTGCAGGCAGAGCAGGGTGATAGTGTCGGTGCATTGAGAGCAGAGCAATAGTGTCGGTGCAGGGAGAGCAGCGCGATAGTGTCGGTGCAGGGAGAGCAGCGCGATAGTGTCGGTACAGGGAGAGCAGGGCGATAGTGTCAGTACAGGGAGAGCAGGGCGATAGTGTTGGTGCAGGGAGAGCAGGGGTAATAGTGTCGGTGCAGGGAGAGCAGGGCGATAGTGTCGGTACAGGGAGAGCAGGGCGATAGTGTTGGTACAGGGAGAGCAGGGCGATAGTGTCTGTGCAGGGGGTGCAGAGCGATAGTGTCGGTGCAGGGAGAGCAGGGCGATAGTGTTGGTGCAGGGAGAGCAGGGGTAATAGTGTCGGTGCAGGGAGAGCTGGGGTGATAGTGTCGGTGCAGGGAGAGCAGGGGTGATAGTGTCGGTGCAGGGAGAGCAGGGTGATGGTGTCGGTGCAGGGAGAGCAGGGGTAATAGTGTCGGTACAGGGAGAGCAGGTGTGATAGTGTCGGTACAGGGAGAGCAGGGTGATAGTGTCGTGCAGGGAGAGCAGGGCGATAGTGTCGGTGCAGGGAGAGCAGGGCGATAGTGTCGGTGCAGGGAGAGCAGGGGTGATGGTGTCGGTGCAGGGGGGGCAGGGAGATAGTGTTGGTGCAGGGAGAGAAGGGCAATAGAGTCGGTGCAGGGAGAGCAGGGTGATAGTGTCGTGCAGGGAGAGCAGGGGTGATAGTGTCGGTGCAGAGCGATAGTGTCGGTGCAGGGAGAGCAGGGGTGATAGTGTCGGTGTAGGGGAGGCAGGGCGATAGTGTCGGTGCAGGGAGAGCAGGGCGATAGTGTCGGTGCATGGAGAGCAGGGGAGATAGTAGAGCAGGGCGATAGTGTCGGTGCAGGGAGAGCAGGGCGATAGTGTCGGTGCAGGGAGAGCAGGGTGATAGTGTCGGTGCAGGGTGATAGTGTCGGTGCAGGGAGAGCAGGGTGATAGTGTCGGTGCATTGAGAGCAGAGCAATAGTGTCTGTGCAGGGAGAGCAGGGGAAATCGTAGAGCAGGGGCGATAGTGTCGGTGCAGGGAGAGCAGGGTGATAGTGTCGGTGCATTGAGAGCAGAGCAATAGTGTCTGTGCAGGGAGAGCAGGGGAAATCGTAGAGCAGGGCGATAGTGTCGGTGCAGGGAGAGCAGGGCGATAGTGTCGGTGCAGGGAGAGCAGGGTGATAGTGTCGGTGCAGGGTGATAGTGTCGGTGCAGGCAGAGCAGGGTGATAGTGTCGGTGCATTGAGAGCAGAGCAATAGTGTCGGTGCATTGAGAGCAGAGCAATAGTGTCGGTGCAGGGAGAGCAGGGCGATAGTGTCGGTGCAGAGAGAGCAGGGCGATAGTGTCGGTGCAGGGAGAGCAGGGCGATAGTGTCGGTGCAGGGAGAGCAGGACGATAGTGTCGGTGCAGGGAGAGCAGGACGATAGTGTCGGTGCAGGGAGAGCAGGGCGATAGTGTCGGTGCAGGGAGAGCAGGACGATAGTGTCGGTGCAGGGAGAGCAGGACGATAGTGTCTGTGCGGGGAGAGCAGGGTGATAGTGTCTGTGCAGGGGGTGCAGAGCGATAGTGTCGGTGCAGGGAGAGCAGGGAGATAGTGTCGGTGCAGGGGGTCAGGGAGATAGTGTCGGTGTAGGGGGGGCAGGGCGATAGCGTCGGTGCAGGGAGAGCAGGGCGATAGTGTCGGTGCAGGGAGAGCAGGGCGATAGTGTCGGTGCAGGGAGAGCAAGTGTGATAGTGTCGTGCAGGGAGAGCAGGGCGATAGTGTCGGTGTAGGGGAGGCAGGGCGATAGTGTTGGTGCAGGGAGAGCAGGGCGATAGTGTCGGTGCAGGGAGAGCAGGGGTAATGGTGTCTGTGCAGGGAGAGCAGGGGTGATAGTGTCTGTGCAGGGGGTGCAGAGCGATAGTGTCGGTGCAGGGAGAGCAGGGTGATAGTGTCTGTGCAGGGAGAGCAGGGGTGATAGTGTCGGTGCAGGGGGGGCAGGGAGATAGTGTCGGTGCAGGGGGTGCAGGGAGATAGTGTCGGTGCAGGGAGAGCAGGGCGATAGTGTCTGTGCAGGGAGAGCAGGGGAGATAGTAGAGCAGAGCGATAGTGTCGGTGCAGGGAGAGCAGGGTGATAGTGTCGGTGCAGGCAGAGCAGGGTGATAGTGTCGGTGCATTGAGAGCAGAGCAATAGTGTCTGTGCAGGGAGAGCAGGGCGATTGTGTCGGTGCAGGGAGAGCAGGGTGATAGTGTCGGTGCATTGAGAGCAGAGCAATAGTGTCGGTGCATTGAGAGCAGAGCAATAGTGTCGGTGCAGGGTGGGTAGGGCGATAGTGTCTGTGCAGGGAGAGCAGGGGAAATCGTAGAGCAGGGCGATAGTGTCGGTGCAGGGAGAGCAGGGTGATAGTGTCGGTGCAGGGAGAGCAGGGCGATAGTGTCGGTGCAGGGAGAGCAGGGCGATAGTGTCTGTGCAGAGAGAGCAGGGCGATAGTGTCGGTGCAGGGAGAGCAGGGCGATAGTGTCGGTGCAGGGAGAGCAGGACGATAGTGTCGGTGCAGGGAGAACAGGGGTGATAGTGTCTGTGCAGGGAGAGCAGGACGATAGTGTCGGTGCAGGGAGAGCAGGACGATAGTGTCGGTACAGGGAGAGCAGGGGTGATTGTGTCGTGCAGGGGTGATAGTGTCGGTGCAGGGAGAGCAGGGCGATAGTGTCGGTACAGGGAGAGCAGGGGTGATAGTGTCGTGCAGGGGTGATAGTGTCGGTGCAGGGAGAGCAGGGCGATAGTGTCGGTGCAGTGAGAACAGGGCGATAGTGTCGGTGCAGGGAGAGCAGGGGTGATAGTGTCTGTGCAGGGAGAGCAGGGGTGATAGTGTCTGTGCAGGGGGTGCAGAGCGATAGTGTCGGTGCAGGGAGAGCAGGGGTGATGGTGTCTGTGCAGGGAGAGCAGGGGTGATAGTGTCTGTGCAGGGGGTGCAGAGCGATAGTGTCGGTGCAGGGAGAGCAGGGGTGATGGTGTCGGTGCAGGGAGAGCAGGGGTGATAGTGTCGGTGCAGGGGGGGCAGGGAGATAGTATCGGTGCAGGGGGGGCAGGGAGATAGTGTCGGTGCAGGGAGAGCAGGGCAATAGTGTCGGTGCAGGGAGAGCAGGGCAATAGAGTCGGTGCAGGGAGAGCAGGGCGATAGTGTCGGTGTAGGGAGGCAGGGTGATAGTGTCGTGCAGGGAGAGCAGAGCGATAGTGTCGGTACAGGGAGAGCAGGGGTGATAGTGTCTGTGCAGGGGGTGCAGAGCGATAGTGTCGGTGCAGGGAGAGCAGGGGTGATAGTGTCGGTGCAGGGGGGGCAGGGAGATAGAGTCGGTGCAGGGAGAGCAGGGTGATAGTGTCGGTGCAGGGAGAGCAGGGGTGATACTGTCGTTGCAGGGAGAGCAGAGCGATAATGTCGGTGCAGGGAGAGCAGGGAGATAATGTCGGTGCAGGGAGAGCAGGGCGATATTGTCGGTACAGGGAGAGCAGGGCGATAGTGTCTGTGCAGGGAGAGCAGGGGCGAAAGTGTTGGTGCAGGGAGAGCAGGGTGATAGTGTCGGTGCAGGGCGATAGTGTCGGTACAGGGAGAGCAGGGCGATAGTGTCAGTACAGGGAGAGCAGGGCGATAGTGTCAGTACAGGGAGAGCAGGGCGATAGTGTCGGTGCAGGGAGATAGTGTCGGTGCAGGGGGTGCAGAGCGATAGTGTCGGTGCAGGGAGAGCAGGGCGATAGTGTTGGTGCAGGGAGAGCAGGGGTGATAGTGTCGGTGCAGGGGGGGCAGGGAGATAGTGTCGGTGCAGGGAGAGCAGGGCAATAGTCGGTACAGGGAGAGCAGGGTGATAGTGTCGGTGCAGGGAGAGCAGGGCGATAGTGTCGGTGCATTGAGAGCAGAGCAATAGTGTCGGTGCAGGGAGAGCAGGGCGATAGTGTCAGTGCAGGGAGAGCAGGGCGATAGTGTCGGTACAGGGAGAGCAGTGCAATAGTGTCGGTGCAGGGAGAGCAGGGCGATAGTGTCTGTGCAGGGAGAGCAGGGCAATGGTGTCTGTGCAGGGAGAGCAGGGGCGAAAGTGTTGGTGCCGGGAGAGCAGGGCGATAGTGTCGTGCAGGGAGAGCAGGGCGATAGTGTCGGTAGAGGGAGAGCAGGGGCGAAAGTGTTGGTGCAGGGAGAGCAGGGTGATAGTGTCGGTGCAGGGGGGGCAGGGAGATAGTGTCGGTGCAGGGGGGCAGGGCGATAGTGTCGGTGCAGGGAGAGCAGGGTGAGAGTATCTGTGCAGGGAGAGCAGGGGTGATAGTGTCGGTGCAGGGAGAGCAGGGGTGATAGTGTCGGTGCAGGGGGGGGCAGGGAGATAGTGTCGCTGCAGGGAGAGAAGGGCAATAGTGTCGGTGCAGGGAGAGCAGGGGTGATAGTGTCGGTGCAGGGAGAGCAGGGTGAGAGTGTCTGTGCAGGGAAAGCAGGGTGATAGTGTCGTGCAGGGAGATCAGGGCGATAGTGTCGGTGCAGGGAGAGCAGGGGTGATAGTGTCGGTGCAGGGAGAGCAGGGGTGATAGTGTCGGTGCAGGGAGAGAAGGGCAATAGAGTCGGTGCAGGGAGAGCAGGGCGATAGTGTCGGTGCAGGGAGAGCAGGGGGATAGTGTTGGTGCAGGGAGAGCAGGGTGATAGTGTCGTTGCAGGGAGAGCAGGGGGATAGGGTCGGTGCAGGGAGAGCAGGGTGATAGTGTCGGTGCAGGGAGAGCAGGGTGATAGTGTCGGTACAGGGAGAGCAGGGCGATAGTGTCTGTGCAGGGAGAGCAGGGGCGAAAGTGTTGGTGCAGGGAGAGCAGGGTGACAGTGTCGGTGCAGGGGGGGCAGGGAGATAGTGTCGGTGCAGGGGGGCAGGGCGATAGTGTCGGTGCAGGGAGAGCAGGGGTGATAGTGTCGGTGCAGGGGGGGGGCAGGGAGATAGTGTCGCTGCAGGGAGAGAAGGGCAATAGAGTCGGTGCAGGGAGAGCAGGGGTGATAGTGTCGTTGCAGGGAGAGCAGGGTGATAGTGTCGTTGCAGGGAGAGCAGAGCGATAGTGTCGGTGCAGGGAGAGCAGGGCGATAGTGTCGGTACAGGGAGAGCGGGGGTGATAGTGTCGTGCAGGGAGAGCAGGGCGAAAGTGTCGGTGCAGGGAGAGCAGGGCGAAAGTGTTGGTGCAGGGAGAGCAGGGCGATAGTGTCGGTGCAGGGGGGCAGGGCGATAGTGTCGGTGCAGGGGGGCAGGGCGATAGTGTCGGTGCAGGGAGAGCAGAGTGATAGTGTCGGTACAGGATGGATCCCTGCACTCTGTGCTTCTCCTCTGATCCCTGCACTCTGTGCTTCTCCCCTGATCCCTGCACTCTGTGCTTCTCCTCTGATCCCTGCACTCTGTGCTTCTCCTCTGATCCCTGCACTCTGTGCTTCTCCTCTGATCCCTGCACTCTGTGCTTCTCCCCTGATCCCTGCACTCTGTGCTTCTCCTCTGATCCCTGCACTCTGTGCTTCTCCCCTGATCCCTGCACTCTGTGCTTCTCCTCTGATCCCTGCACTCTGTGCTTCTCCCCTGATCCCTGCACTCTGTTCTTCTCCTCTGATCCCTGCACTCTGTGCTTCTCCTCTGATCCCTGCACTCTGTGCTTCTCCCCTGATCCCTGCACTCTGTGCTTCTCCCCTGATCCCTGCACTCTGTGCTTCTCCCCTGATCCCTGCACTCTGTGCTTCTCCTCTGATCCCTGCACTCTGTGCTTCTCCCCTGATCCCTGCACTCTGTGCTTCTCCCCTGATCCCTGCACTCTGTGCTTCTCCCCTGATCCCTGCACTCTGTGCTTCTCCCCTGATCCCTGCACTCTGTGCTTCTCCCCTGATCCCTGCACTCTGTGCTTCTCCTCTGATCCCTGCACTCCGTGCTTCTCCTCTGATCCCTGCACTCCGTGCTTCTCCTCTGATCCCTGCACTCTGTGCTTCTCCTCTGATCCCTGCACTCTGTGCTTCTCCTCTGATCCCTGCACTCTGTGCTTCTCCTCTGATCCCTGCACTCTGTGCTTCTCCCCTGATCCCTGCACTCTGTGCTTCTCCTCTGATCCCTGCACTCTGTGCTTCTCCTCTGATCCCTGCACTCTGTGCTTCTCCTCTGATCCCTGCACTCTGTGCTTCTCCTCTGATCCCTGCACTCTGTGCTTCTCCTCTGATCCCTGCACTCTGTGCTTCTCCTCTGATCCCTGCACTCTGTGCTTCTCCTCTGATCCCTGCACTCTGTGCTTCTCCTCTGATCCCTGCACTCTGTGCTTCTCCCCTGATCCCTGCACTCTGTGCTTCTCCCCTGATCCCCTGATCCCTGCACTCTGTGCTTCTCCTCTGATCCCTGCACTCTGTGCTTCTCCCCTGATCCCTGCACTCTGTTCTTCTCCTCTGATCCCTGCACTCTGTGCTTCTCCCCTGATCCCTGCACTCTGTGCTTCTCCTCTGATCCCTGCACTCTGTTCTTCTCCTCTGATCCCTGCACTCTGTGCTTCTCCCCTGATCCCTGCACTCTGTGCTTCTCCTCTGATCCCTGCACTCTGTGCTTCTCCTCTGATCCCTGCACTCTGTGCTTCTCCTCTGATCCCTGCACTCTGTGCTTCTCCTCTGATCCCTGCACTCTGTGCTTCTCCCCTGATCCCTGCACTCTGTGCTTCTCCCCTGATCCCTGCACTCTGTGCTTCTCCCCTGATCCCTGCACTCTGTGCTTCTCCCCTGATCCCTGCACTCTGTGCTTCTCCTCTGATCCCTGCACTCTGTGCTTCTCCTCTGATCCCTGCACTCTGTGCTTCTCCCCTGATCCCTGCACTCTGTTCTTCTCCTCTGATCCCTGCACTCTGTGCTTCTCCCCTGATCCCTGCACTCTGTGCTTCTCCTCTGATCCCTGCACTCTGTGCTTCTCCTCTGATCCCTGCACTCTGTGCTTCTCCTCTGATCCCTGCACTCTGTGCTTCTCCCCTGATCCCTGCACTCTGTGCTTCTCCCCTGATCCCTGCACTCTGTGCTTCTCCCCTGATCCCTGCACTCTGTGCTTCTCCCCTGATCCCTGCACTCTGTGCTTCTCCCCTGATCCCTGCACTCTGTGCTTCTCCTCTGATCCCTGCACTCTGTGCTTCTCCTCTGATCCCTGCACTCTGTGCTTCTCCCCTGATCCCTGCACTCTGTTCTTCTCCTCTGATCCCTGCACTCTGTGCTTCTCCTCTGATCCCTGCACTCTGTGCTTCTCCCCTGATCCCTGCACTCTGTGCTTCTCCCCTGATCCCTGCACTCTGTGCTTCTCCCCTGATCCCTGCACTCTGTGCTTCTCCCCTGATCCCTGCACTCTGTGCTTCTCCTCTGATCCCTGCACTCTGTGCTTCTCCTCTGATCCCTGCACTCTGTGCTTCTCCCCTGATCCCTGCACTCTGTGCTTCTCCTCTGATCCCTGCACTCTGTGCTTCTCCTCTGATCCCTGCACTCTGTGCTTCTCCTCTGATCCCTGCACTCTGTGCTTCTCCCCTGATCCCTGCACTCTGTGCTTCTCCCCTGATCCCTGCACTCTGTGCTTCTCCCCTGATCCCTGCACTCTGTGCTTCTCCTCTGATCCCTGCACTCTGTGCTTCTCTTCTGATCCCTGCACTCTGTGCTTCTCCCCTGATCCCTGCACTCTGTGCTTCTCCTCTGATCCCTGCACTCTGTGCTTCTCCCCTGATCCCTGCACTCTGTGCTTCTCCTCTGATCCCTGCACTCTGTGCTTCTCCCCTGATCCCTGCACTCTGTGCTTCTCCTCTGATCCCTGCACTCTGTGCTTCTCCCCTGATCCCTGCACTCTGTGCTTCTCCTCTGATCCCTGCACTCTGTGCTTCTCCCCTGATCCCTGCACTCTGTTCTTCTCCTCTGATCCCTGCACTCTGTGCTTCTCCCCTGATCCCTGCACTCTGTGCTTCTCCTCTGATCCCTGCACTCTGTTCTTCTCCTCTGATCCCTGCACTCTGTGCTTCTCCCCTGATCCCTGCACTCTGTTCTTCTCCTCTGATCCCTGCACTCTGTGCTTCTCCCCTGATCCCTGCACTCTGTGCTTCTCCTCTGATCCCTGCACTCTGTGCTTCTCCCCTGATCCCTGCACTCTGTTCTTCTCCTCTGATCCCTGCACTCTGTGCTTCTCCTCTGATCCCTGCACTCTGTGCTTCTCCCCTGATCCCTGCAGTCTGTGCTTCTCCTCTGATCCCTGCACTCTGTGCTTCTCCTCTGATCCCTGCACTCTGTGCTTCTCCTCTGATCCCTGCACTCTGTGCTTCTCCTCTGATCCCTGCACTCTGTGCTTCTCTGATCCCTGCACTCTGTGCTTCTCCTCTGATCCCTGCACTCTGTGCTTCTCCCCTGATCCCTGCACTCTGTTCTTCTCCTCTGATCCCTGCACTCTGTGCTTCTCCTCTGATCCCTGCACTCTGTGCTTCTCCCCTGATCCCTGCACTCTGTGCTTCTCCCCTGATCCCTGCACTCTGTGCTTCTCCCCTGATCCCTGCACTCTGTGCTTCTCCTCTGATCCCTGCACTCTGTGCTTCTCCTCTGATCCCTGCACTCTGTGCTTCTCCCCTGATCCCTGCACTCTGTGCTTCTCCTCTGATCCCTGCACTCTGTGCTTCTCCTCTGATCCCTGCACTCTGTGCTTCTCCTCTGATCCCTGCACTCTGTGCTTCTCCTCTGATCCCTGCACTCTGTGCTTCTCCTCTGATCCCTGCACTCTGTGCTTCTCCTCTGATCCCTGCACTCTGTGCTTCTCCTCTGATCCCTGCACTCTGTGCTTCTCCTCTGATCCCTGCACTCTGTGCTTCTCCTCTGATCCCTGCACTCTGTGCTTCTCCTCTGATCCCTGCACTCTGTGCTTCTCCCCTGATCCCTGCACTCTGTGCTTCTCCTCTGATCCCTGCACTCTGTGCTTCTCCTCTGATCCCTGCACTCTGTGCTTCTCCCCTGATCCCTGCACTCTGTGCTTCTCCCCTGATCCCTGCACTCTGTGCTTCTCCTCTGATCCCTGCACTCTGTGCTTCTCCTCTGATCCCTGCACTCTGTGCTTCTCCCCTGATCCCTGCACTCTGTGCTTCTCCTCTGATCCCTGCACTCTGTGCTTCTCCTCTGATCCCTGCACTCTGTGCTTCTCCTCTGATCCCTGCACTCTGTGCTTCTCCTCTGATCCCTGCACTCTGTGCTTCTCCCCTGATCCCTGCACTCTGTGCTTCTCCTCTGATCCCTGCACTCTGTTCTTCTCCTCTGATCCCTGCACTCTGTGCTTCTCCTCTGATCCCTGCACTCTGTGCTTCTCCCCTGATCCCTGCACTCTGTGCTTCTCCCCTGATCCCTGCACTCTGTGCTTCTCCTCTGATCCCTGCACTCTGTTCTTCTCCTCTGATCCCTGCACTCTGTGCTTCTCCCCAGATCCCTGCACTCTGTTCTTCTCCTCTGATCCCTGCACTCTGTGCTTCTCCCCTGATCCCTGCACTCTGTGCTTCTCCTCTGATCCCTGCACTCTGTTCTTCTCCCCTGATCCCTGCACTCTGTTCTTCTCCTCTGATCCCTGCACTCTGTGCTTCTCCCCTGATCCCTGCACTCTGTGCTTCTCCTCTGATCCCTGCACTCTGTGCTTCTCCCCTGATCCCTGCACTCTGTGCTTCTCCTCTGATCCCTGCACTCTGTGCTTCTCCTCTGATCCCTGCACTCTGTGCTTCTCCCCTGATCCCTGCACTCTGTTCTTCTCCTCTGATCCCTGCACTCTGTGCTTCTCCTCTGATCCCTGCACTCTGTGCTTCTCCCCTGATCCCTGCACTCTGTGCTTCTCCCCTGATCCCTGCACTCTGTGCTTCTCCCCTGATCCCTGCACTCTGTTCTTCTCCTCTGATCCCTGCACTCTGTGCTTCTCCTCTGATCCCTGCACTCTGTGCTTCTCCCCTGATCCCTGCAGTCTGTGCTTCTCCTCTGATCCCTGCACTCTGTGCTTCTCCTCTGATCCCTGCACTCTGTGCTTCTCCTCTGATCCCTGCACTCTGTGCTTCTCCTGATCCCTGCACTCTGTGCTTCTCTGATCCCTGCACTCTGTGCTTCTCCTCTGATCCCTGCACTCTGTGCTTCTCCCCTGATCCCTGCACTCTGTGCTTCTCCTCTGATCCCTGCACTCTGTGCTTCTCCTCTGATCC